>NW_020664446.1:22258317-22274908 GCF_002925995.2 Terrapene triunguis
AGCGAGCCCCGGCGGGGGCTCGGCTCCCCGGCGGCCAGAGCGCCGGGGGCAGGGCGGCCGGGGCCCTGGGGGGAGGGCGGCGAGCCCCGGCTGGGGCTCGGCTCTCCCCCCCCCGCGGCCAGAGCGCCGCGCCGCCGCCCCCCTCCAGGTGCCGCCCCAAGCACCAGCTTGGGTGCTTGGTGCCTGGGGCCGGCCCTGGAAAGAGCGATGATGATGATGAAATCTTCCTTTGTAGTATCATGTTGCTAGTATAGGTGTGACTATGGTATTGATAAGATGATGTAATTATAGAGGCACCCGTCATAAATCCATATTAAGGTTGAGTTTTGCCCTTGAAGCAAGGATTCAACCTCTCTGTTATGGATGAAGAATATAGTGTCTTCTCCCCAAATTTACATGACTTACTCTTTGAGTAGAGAATTAATTTTCTGAGATTTTACAGGTAAATCTGTTTCTGAGTTTAAATGAATTTTTAAATGGATCCTGTAAGAAATTTAGCACTTCTCCAGGCTTTTTATGTCCCTAATAATCTCAGTAATTGAAGTTATGACATCCAGATGATCTTACCTCTCTTCTGTAATGGTACCATAAGTAAATAATAAACTAATCTAATCAGTTTAACCTAATCTGGATAAACAAACACTGAACTATTGTACTTATATAGTTATTACATAGTGTCTCTACAGGGTAGAGTAAAGTTTGTTTGGGTGCCCTAGCTGTACATTTCCATATGTTTAAATAAATTTAACCTTAACTTTGAATTATCTGTTGTAGAAATGCTTGTAGCTGGAATAATTAAAACATTCTTGTGGTTTTTTTAATCCTTAAATTGCTTATATGTACTCTCAACTTTAACTCCAGTTTACTGTAGGGTTTGGTTTTGTTTTTTTGTTCTAGCATATTAGTATGAGAGTAACTCTATTAAGTTTATATGGCCCCTTCCCTATATTACTAGAGCACCTTTAGCCCACCATGCTATGAGATCATTTCTCTAGGTATATTATTTCAGTTTTTACCCATCCTGGCACAAAATGGCATTTTATTTAGCTAATAAAATACAACTGTATGTACACCAAATCTGAGTCTGAGAAAATAAGACAGTGATAATATGACTACTCTGCGAATAACATGTGGCACTATCTACAGTAAATTTAATGAAGGATAATAAATAACATTTTTAAGTATGTAGCTATCTCTTGCCTTTTCTCCCAAAGGCTTAAAAGTGCTTTACAAACTGTGTACACACAGCACCTTTGAAGTGCATCCCCCTTTCGGGTGGCTGGAGGCAGCCACACAGGTAACCAGCCCATTTCAGCATGGGGAGCGAGGAGGGGGGAGAGATATTAGTTTAGGAGAACAAGACAAACCTCTGTTCATAAGAGAAGTCCTGTGGGATAGTTAGAAAACATTGCTTGCAGGCAGACTGGTTTGTAAGCAGAAAGTTGCTGAAGAGAATGTTTTGGTTCGGATTACATTTTCTGTTTGGAGCCCATCTCTGTATTTATGGTCTCATCTGATAGGCCAGCTTGTCAAACTGCACAATACAGTACTTACCGTATCTATCTGAGCAAGATGAAGTGCTGTTTATACTGCCAGAGTCTGAACTTGTGACTCCAAGAAGTATCTCACATAATCCAAACCTGATGCCTTGATCACTGACAGGGCTGGCTCTAGGCACCAGCAAAACAAGCTGGTGCTTGGGGCGGCACATTTTTAGGGGCGGCATGGCCGGCGCCAGAATGCCACCCCTAAAAATGTGCCCTGGCCGCCCTAGCTCACCTCCGTTGCTGCTGCCGCTCGCGCACCGCTACTCGCCCTCCCTCCCAGGCTTGAGAGCCTGGGAGGGAGGGGGAGACTCCGAGTGGCCACGGCGCGGGCGCCGCTTCTCCCCCTCCCTCCCTCCTAGGCTTGAGAGCCTGGGGGGAGGAGGTAGGGCTGGGGATTTGGGGAAGGGGCGGAGTTGAGGCGGGGCTGGGGGTGGGGTAATTAAAAAACGGGGGGGGGGGCGGCCAAAATTGTTTTTGCTTTGGGCGGCAAAAATCCTAGAGCCGGCCCTGATCACTGAGCTACGATCATCACCTAGTGCACACATGCCTATAGGTGCTGAGTATCTTCAACTCCTGTTGAGTCCCATGGGAATTGCATGCGTTATTTAATATTCTTTCTGTGGTAGTAGTTAGAGGACAAAGCCAGGTCAGGGCTCATTGTTCTAGGCCCTGTACAAATTTACAGTAAATTGCAGTTCCTGCCCCAAAGAGCTCACCGCTGAGAGGACAAACAAGAAATAACAGATGGATGAGACAAACAAGCAGAAGAGGACAGAGTACCAAAACAACAGGGGTTTAGCACAGAGGAGTTGTGTGCTCAACTCTTAACCAGTCAGTAGCAGTAATCTCAGCTCACCACCTGCCTAGTTATAATCAGACGACAGTTTTCTGAATGTGCTAATGGCAGAGTTGAGTTTTAAGGCAGGCTTTGAAGGAGGATAAGATGATGGCTGCATCAAATTTAGGACATGCAGCCCCTAGCAGGGGTGCTCAGCACCTCATAGGATCAGCCTCAACATAAAAGCCTCACACACACACACACACCAACTTATGCTGTACGTGTTAAATATTTCCATACATCTACATATGTAAATTGTTTGCAGGAGGCCAGAAACTGGAGGCATTTCTATGGCTGGAGGAGTTTCATAAAAGAAACTACAGCAACCCTCCTAAGTCTACTGGAGAAGCAATCAGCAGTCTGATATATCCACTCTGGCACTTAGTTTTTCCTTGCTGTCTTCTGCCTCACGCTAACCATTTGATTTCATATGGAAATAGGTATATGAAAAAGACACCCCCATACCGTCCACGAAATACCAAATTAAATACTATAGTGCATGTTGCATTGTGCTGATTCAGTTCTGACTGTAGGAAGCGAAAGCGAGCTGCCTTGCCAGTGGTTTCCCTAATTTTTTATTTCTTTTGCACTCAGAAAACATGTACTTTTTGTCCTGTTTTCGGTAAGTTATTACTATGTATTTTCAGTGCAGACTGCTTTCTGGGGCACATTTTAAATATTACATTCGGTTAATAAGTAACAATATAGTAGGTCAGAAACCATATGCCAATTGTTTGCTTAAAGGTGTATAGTGCTTATAGGTGCTCAATTTCCTGGGTGCATCATGAGAATAAAAACAAATCAATAAATGTTGGCAATCATGAACAGCAAGTCAGTCTAATCCTGCCTACCTTTACCTGACAACAGAACTAATAGCCCCAGCTACATGCCCAAAACAAGGAAATCCATCAGACTCACCTATGGCACTATACATAACTATTATATAATATTATAATAAAGTACAGCTGTCAAGCGATTTAAAAAATTAATCGTGATTAATCGCATGATTAAAAAAATAATCACGATTAATCACACTGTTAAACAATAATAGAATACCATTTATTTAAATATTTTGGATGCTTTCTACATTTTCAAATATATTGATTTCAATTACAACACAGAATACAAAGTGTACAGTCTTCACTTTATATTTATTTCTATTGCAAAGTGCACAGTGCTCATATTATGTTTATTTTTATTACAAATATTTGTGCTGTAAAAAACAAAAGAAATAGTATTTTTCAATTCACCTCATACAAGTACCGTAATACAATCTCTTTATTATGAAAATTGAACTTACAAATGTAGAATTATGTACAAAAAATAACTGCATTCAAAAATAAAACAATGTAAAACTTTAGAGCCTACATGTCCACTCAGTCCTACTTCTTGTTCAGCCAGTCACTCAGACAAAAAAGTTTGTCTACATGTGCAGGAGATAATGCTGCCCACTTCTTATTTACAATGTCACCTGAAAGTGAGCACAGGCGTTCACATGGCGCTGTTGTATCCAGCGTCACAAGATAATTACGTGCCAGATGCGCTAAAGATTCATATGTCCCTTCATCTTCAACCATCATTCCAGAGGACATGCGTCCATGCTGATGACTGGTTCCGCTCAATAATGATCCAAAGCAGTGCAGACCAACACATATTCATTTTCATCATCTGAGTCAGATGCCAAGCAAAAATGTCAGATGCCAAGCAAAAAAATCAGATGCCAAGCAAAAGGTTGATTTTCTTTTTTTGTGGCTTGGGTTCTGCAGTTTCTGCATCAAAGTGTTGCTCTTTTAAGACTTCTGAAAGGACGCTCCACACCTCATCTCTCTCAGAATTTGGAAGGCATTTCAGATTCTTAAACCTTGGGTCAAGTGCTGTAGCTATCTTTAGAAATCTCACATTGGTACCTGCTTCGTGTTTTTTCAAATCTGCAACGAAAATGTTCTTAAAGTGAACAACATGTGCTGGGTCATCATCCGAGACCGCTATAATATGAAATACATGTCTGAATTCGAGTAAAACAGAGCAGGAGACATACTATTCTCCCCCAAGGAGTTCAGTCAAAATTTAATTAACGCATTATTTTTTTAAGCAGCATCATCAACATGGAAACATGTCCTCTGGAATGGTGGCCGAAGCATGAAGGAGCATACAAATGTTTAGCATATCTAGCACATAAATACCTTGCAATGCCAGCTACAAAAGTGCCATGCGAACACCTGTTCTCACTTTCAGGTGACACTGTAAATAAGAAGCCGGCAGCATTATCTCCCATAAATATAAGCAAACTTGTTTGTCTTAGCGATTGGCTGAATAAGAAGTAGGACTGAGTGGAATTGTAGACGCTAAAGTTTTACATTGTTTTGGTTTTGAGTGCAGTTATGTAACAAAAAAAAATCTACATTTGTAAGTTGCACTTTCACGATAAAGAGATTGCACTATAGTACTTGTATCAGGTGAACTGAAAAATACTATTTCTTTTATCATTTTTACAGTGCAAATAATTGTAATAAAAATAATATAAAGTGAGCACTGTATACTTTGTATTCTGTGTTATAACTGAAATCAATATATTTGAAAATATAGAAAAACATCAAAAAATATTTAATAAATTTCAATTGGTATTCTATTGTTTAACAGTTTGATTAAAACTGCAATTAATCGTGATTAATTTGTTTAATCGCGATTAATTTTTTGAGTTAATCGTGTGAGTTAACTGCGATTAATCGACGGCCCTATAATAAAGTCTAAGCAACTAGCTCCCATTCAAGTACCTATCTTGGCCAGGGAGTGAAAGGAGACTAAAGAATCCTCCATAAAATGGATATGCTGCAGTGAGAATCATCATCAGCATACTAATTATAGGTATACTATGAGTATTTGGGGCTATCATACACAATTAAATCTCCACAAGCATAGTTCTTGATGCAAGATGAGCAACTGACACTGGACGTCTCTGAATGAGCAGAGACTTTCTAGAGCAGCCTCATTCTCTTTTGCCTGGTCCCATAGGCATTTAAATAAAACCTCATGTTCAGTCATATCAAAGACTACTGAAATGGCTAATAAAATCAGCATGGATACTTGACCCTGTCTATCACCAGAAGTAGACCATTAAACAAAGATCTGAATTAAATCTCTATATTTCAACTAAAAATAGGATGAACCTACAGGCTCAGAGCTGTGGGTTCTACACATAATTCTGGTGACCTCCAGTGGGAGAGCTGCAGGATTGAACCCTATAGCAATTGAGGAAATACTTGATATCAAATTCCCCTGGTAAACTTCTTTACTCACATCATTATCCTTACTGATTTATTGCAAAAATTTAAAATTATTCCTTTGTTTTATTTTAAAATTTTTAAACAAATTGAAGCAAAGAGAAATAAGGAACACTAGAAGACAAGGATGCAACAAATCAGCATGAATGGGTAAAAATAATATAATAAAACTCAGCACTTAGCAAACAAGAGAATTATTTTCATGTAACAGATCAAAAATTAGAGAATTAGTCAAGCTGTTGTTTGCTATCTAATGCAAACACCATTACAAAAGCCAACCGGTGTTTCATACCATCTGCAAATGATACATTATCATCCAGCACTATGGTTTTATGATATTCATAGTATTGCTCTTCCATTTTGTTCTTGTCCTTTTAAAGTACACAGGAGAATGTTTCCACAATGTTAATGTTTTATCACTGCAACTATTGGCATGTTTACATTTCAACAGCAACAGCTCTATTATCACTGCTACCATACAGGTCGAGGGTACCAAGAGTGTCTAGGACTGTTTGTTATTGTTATCATCATACAGAGTTTCTCAATGATGAATTTTCACAATCTCCCATTGTAATGTTTACTGGTTAGTGCACAGAGAGTGTATGTGTTCTCCGGCCCTCTGCTGGATGGAATGGCACACCTCCTCAAGTGTATGTGATCAAATCTGCTCTAGTTACCTACCTGCAGTGTATATAAGCACCAGTACACCATGGGATAGGTTACAAGTGCATATGGAAACTTGCGTCTCTTTGCTCTGTCTCAGACCTGGACGCGCAATCTTAGCACCAGTCTACACCTAAAACTTAGGTTGACTTAGCTATATTGCTCAGGGGTATGAAAAAGTCACATCCCATGAGACATAGCTAAGCCAGCCTCAGCTCTCGTGTAGACACTGCTAGGTTGACAGAAGAATTCTTCCATTGACCTAGCTACCACTTCTGGAGTGAGCAGATTTACTACAGTGAGAGAAAAACCTCTTCCATCGCTATAGCAGGTGTCTACACTATAGCAGCAAAGCTGCAGTTGTGCTGCTGTAGTGCAACTATACCCTTAGTCACCATGCATCCCTGGGGGGTTTATTCAACCCCAAAGGGAAGGCTGTAGGCCTCCTCTCTGTATCGTTTCATGGACAAAGAAGCAAGTTTGTTTTAAAGGGATGGTGCAGTGTTACCACACCTCTGGGACTCTGGAGAGATCAGTGAGCGGCTGCACCCCCGAAGGCATCACTTTTCCCTGAGCTTCCCATGGGTCAACGTGGCTCCATATCATCACTAATGCAGGCCAACAGCTCCAGTCCACAATTTGATATAAGCCCTAGTACTAATACAGCTAATAGACTCTTTCGTTTAGCCCAAGTGATTGGAACCTGTGTTTCTGGCACAGAAGTTCCTGAGTTCCATTTCCACTAATAACTATGAAGTCTTTGGCAGGCATGGAGTCATTACATTTCATTGGGGAGAGACACCAATTCTACCTGTGTTATAGCCCAGTGCTTAAAGTAGCTTGAGATGGTATCATGGTGTTCTCTATGCTAAATGATGCACCCACACCAGTGTAAAGCAAGGCAAAGTTTGCATGCTTC
The DNA here is from genome assembly GCF_002925995.2 of Terrapene triunguis. Lineage (NCBI taxonomy): Eukaryota > Metazoa > Chordata > Testudines > Emydidae > Terrapene > Terrapene triunguis. Next base: position 22,265,566 of record NW_020664446.1, read on the forward strand.
ATGTACTGAAAATTAATCTCTTTTACAAATAAAATAAATTAAGGTGAGTAGTGCTGTTCCACTGGTAGCACATCGCTACAATAAATCATGTGCTTCTTGTACCTTGTTACTGACACATCTAATATATTGTTCCATTTTTCTTTTTTGTACTTTAAAAAAAAAGACATTCTGTAAACTCTAATTTAATCATAACACTTTAAGACATTTAAACACATAATTAAAAAACCCTGCTGCTCAAATTACCTTGCACAACAGCCACATAAGACAGTCAGTTATTTTCTGGTAAAACATGGGCCCTCTGCTACAATTCTTACTGATGTGAGTAACTCTGTTGAAGACAATTAAGTCAACTTATGTGAACACTCCTATGAGTAGGAGTTGCAAGATCACACCCCATATTTGTGTAGCTCTGTCTGTCTACATATCCTTATTTTCATCACTTTTTGCATACAATTTACCTAGCAAATTGCCTTAGTACATTGCCTTAATACATGCAGATATCTGCTCTTTTCAACTCTTATAAATATGATTCTTCTGGACATGAAATAAAAAGATTATTTTCTTCATTTTGACAGGTATAGCAAAGTACATCAAAAGCAGAATATGCACCAAAACAATCAATATTTTCACAAGACAAAGTTAATAACATTTTGGCCTCTCATCTTAGACACTGATTATTTCCAATTCTTTTTATTATGAAAAATTCTACTTAGTGAGTTGACTTGTGAGTTCTATTGGAATAATGTAAATACTATTTTAAATACTGAGATTTTTTTCATTGCTCAATTAAGACTATGGAAAATGTTACAGTTGTAGTGGTGTTGACTAACAAATAAAAACTTTCAGATGCTTTTCTTCCTTATGGTAATGGAAACAGACGCCAAACACTGCTTCCCCACTGTTACGTGTTTTACATGCACAGCATCTGTCATTTCTTTACTTAGAAAAATAAAATTCATTACTAACTTTGCTTTCAACTAATTTATGCTACATCAGTATAGTTTATGTAATCTATAAGAATGTTACACTGTTCTCTATTTCTATTCCCAGATGAATCAAAAATGTGTTTTACTGCACAAAGCAGCAACAATACAAGGTGTACATAAATATGCAACTTAAAGCAGAGAACCAAAACACCTTCTGAGGAGTACTATTCTGATTTCTTTTGGCCTCTCCAGTTTGATACTGTGTTACATGAGTCTTTCTTTTGCTTGCAAGAAACCAGATATTGGATCAAAGATTTATTTTTTGTGTAAATCTTATTAGGATTTGTCTGTCAGGAGAAATTTATTTTAATAATGCAGACCAATTTTTAGAAGTTTTGATTTTAACTTTTAAAGACAATTACTGTTACATCTTTTCTAGGGTTAAAACAATGTGCAGAATTGTGAGTCATCAGTATTATCATTTTTATGCTTTTTTAAATCTATTTTAAAATAAAAACAAGGCAAGCTATTCAACATTCCTTCGCAAGACACAGAAAAACATTGCACATTACATTTGCCATGAAATATACAACAGTTTCCAACTAATTTGGAAAAGCTCAACTTGTACAAACTTACCAAAGCAACATTCTTTCTCCAAAGAGGAGTTGTTTATGGTAAAGTAAATTTGAGACACAAAAGGCTTGGTTTCCTGGGTCCATTTTGAATAAGGTTTAGCTTTTAAATCCATCTGAATGTGTTCTGTACAGTTCAGAAACATGGGTTTCCTTTCTCCAGAAGGCATACTTGTGATCTCTAGTCTGTTTCTGCTGAAATGTTTTATGGCCTTGTTCTGACTAGGCCAGCGGCCACTTGTTGCAATGGTAACAGGAAAAGCCAGGATCTGCCTTCTCAGTCGACAGGCATGAATAATTAATAGATTTTCACCTCCCATCATTAGCATTCCATTCAAGCAACACAAATGAAGCGATTCATTTCTTCTTTTGTCTTCAAAAAAAGCTCACTGGATTAATGAGGGTTATCTGTGAAGATAAAACCTGGGTCTGCTGATTTATTTAGTCTGATTAGTTAGTATTTGTGTCTCTAAATGCAGGCTTTATTGGCAACATATACATTGTCAGTGCATTTCCAACCTTATTCAGGCAGGCGCTGGTACATTCAGCTACAGCAACAATATCTGGCTGCAGCACATGAATGTTTCATTTTCTTGACTTTAATATTTAAGCTGGTGTTCTTTGTTTCTGAGTGCCTTCTTGAGCAAAGTTAAGAACAGATCTAGAGGCATTATGCTTGCACATGTTTCTCTAATGATCTCTTGGTCTGTTAGATAACACTTGTTTTCAAAATCTTCCAGTGCTTAATGTAAATGAGTGAAAAAAAACTGCAAAGAAAAATATCAGCTTTCAAAAAGTGATATTTTGGAGGTCATTTATTCCATTATGACAATTTCATTTTCATCTAAAATGTCAGTGATAAAATAATACTAACATTGATGTTTGTCAGTCATTCCAGTAAACAAGAGAAGTTCCTATCACTGCTCTCTGGGTCCTGTTCAAGAGACTGATTAGGGAAATTGCAATGTAATCCGTCTACTTCACCTATATAATATGTGGGTCAGCAGCAGCTTCTGCTTTATTGTGTTTGAAAGCTGCAGAGATGTTGAGTAGCATTCACATTACGATATGGCCCCTATACCCATTGCTCTGAGGACGTCATCTTTTACTGCCACTAGTGCTGTTAAAAGAACAGGAGTACTTGTGGCACCTTAGAGACTCAGGCCTGGTCTACACTAGGACTTTAATTCGGATTTAGCTGCGTTAATCCGAATTAACCCTTCACCCGTCCACACTACAGAGCCAGTTAATTCGAATTAAAGGGCACTTAAAATCGATTTCTGTACTCCACCTCGACGAGCGGAGTAGCGCCTAAATCGATTTTGTTAATTCGAATTAGGGTTAGTGTGGCCGCACACCACCGAATTACTGTGTTTAAGTTAATGGGGTAGTGTGGCCGCACACCACCGAATTAATGTGGTTAAAAACCGAATTAAGGTGCTTAGTGTGGCCGCGCACAATCGAATTTATACAACCTGTTTCCCAAATTCGAATTATCTAAATTCGGATTAATCCTGTAGTGTAGACATACCCTAACAAATTTATTAGAGCATAAGCTTTCGTGGTCTACAACCCACTTCTTCGGATGCAACTAGTGCTGTTGACAGTTCAATAGCTAATTCTTTACATTGCAACTATTGTATTATTGTCACTACATTATTTATTCGGACTGGTACCTTCTCTACAAGATTTTAAACAAACAGGATGACACAGGATTAACCTATGGTATACTCACAAATGTTTTCCTTCCTATCAGAACTCATATTAGCAAACTAAAGGAGTTTGTAGGTAAGATCTCATGGAAAGCAAGTCTAGGGGGGAAAACATTTCAAGAGAGTTGGCAGTTTCTCAAAGAGACATTATTAAGGGCACAAGAGCAAACTATCCCACTGTGTAGGAAAGATAGGCAGTATGGCAAGAGACCACCCTGGCTTAGTCAGGAGATCTTCAATGGTCTGAAACTCAAAAAGGAATCCTACAAAAAGTGGAAACTAGGTCAAATTTCAAAGGATGAATATACACAAATAACACAAGTATGTAGGGACAAAATTCAAAAGGCCAAGTCACAAAATAAGATTCAACTAGCTAGAGACATAAAGGGTAACAAGAAAACACGGCCGCCCAGAGGGGGGGGGCAAGTGGGGCAATTTGCCCCAGGCCCCGGGCCCCGCAGGGCCCCCCCCAAGAATATAGTATTCTATAGTACTGCAACTTTTTTTTATGAAAGGGGCCCCCAAAATTGCTTTGCCCCAGGCCCCCTGAATCCTCTGGGTGGCCCTGCAAGAAAATATTCTATAATTACACTGGAAGCAAGAGGAAGACCAAGGACAGAGTAGGCCCATTATTCAAGGGGGCGGGGGGAACAATAACATAAAATGTGTAAATGGCAGAAGTGCTAAATGACTTTTTTGTTCTAGTTTCCCCAAAAAGGTTAGCGGCAATTGGACATCTAATATAGTGAATGCTAGTGAAAATGAGGTTGGATCAGCGGCTAAAATAGGGAAAGAACAAATTAAAAATTACTTAGACAAATTAGATGTCTTCAAGGCACCAGGGCTTGATGGAATACATCCTAGAATACTCAAGGAGCTGACTGAGGAGGTATCTGAGCCATTAGCAATTATCTTCAAAAAGTCATGGAAGATGGGAGAGATTCCAGAGGACTGGAAATAGGCAAATATAGTGCCTGTCTATAAAAAGGGAAATAAAGACAATCCGAGGAATTACAGACCAGTCAGCTTAACTTCAGAACCCGGAAAGATAATGGAGTAAATAATTAAGCAATCAATTTGCAAACACCTAGAAGATAATAAGGTGATAAGTAACAGTCAGCATTAATTTGTCAAGAACAAATCACATCAAACCAACCTAATAGCTTTCTTCAACAGGGTAACAAGCCTTCTGGATAGGTAGGAAGGAGTAGATTTGGTATATCTTGACTTTAGTGAGGCTTTTGATACGATCTCAGATGACCTTGTAATGAACAAGAGAAATGTGACCTACATGGAGCTACTGTAAGGTGGGTGCATAAATGGTTGGAAAACCATACCCAGAGAGTAGTTATCAGTAGTTCACAGTCATGCTGGAAGGGCATGGGGTCTCACAGTGATCAGTTATGGGTCCGGTTCTGTTCAATATCTTCATCAGTGATTTAGAAAATGGCATAGAGTACACTTATAAAGTTTGCGGACAATATCAAGCTGGGAGGGGTTGGAAGTGTTTTGGAGGATAGGATTAAAATTCAAAATGATCTGGACAAACTGGAAAAATGGTCTGAAGTAAATAGGATGAAATTCAACAAGGACAAATGCAAAGTACTCCATTTAGGAAGGAACAATCAGTTGCACACATACAAAATGGGAAATGACTGCCTAGGAAGAAGTACTGCAGAAAGGGGTCTGGGGGTCATAGTGTATCACAAGCTAAATATGAGTGAACAGTGTAACACTGTTGCAAAAAAAGCAAACATCATTCTGGGATATATCAGCAGGAGTGTTGTAAGCAAGACACGAGAAGTAATTCTTCTGCTCTACTGCGTGTTGATTAGGCCTCAACTGGAGTGTTGTTTCCAGTTCTGGGTGCCACATTTCAGGAAAGATGTGGACAAACTGTAGAAAGTCCAGAGAAGAGGAACAAAAATGATTAAAGGTCTAGAAAACATGACCTATGAGGAAAGATAGAAAAAAACTGGATTTGTTTAGTCTGGAGAAGAGAAGACTGAGGGGTGACATGATAACAGTTTCCAAGTACATAAAAGGTTGTTACAAGGAGGAGGGAGAAAAATTGTTCTTCTTAATCTCTGAGGATAGGACAAGAAGCAATGGGCTTAAATTTCAGCAAGACAGTTTAGGTTATACATTAGGAAAAACGTCTTAACTGTCAGGGTGGCTAAGCACTGGAATAAGTTGCCTAGGAAGTTGTGGAATCTCCATGATTGGAGATTTTTAAAAGCAGGTTAGAGAAACATCTATCAGGCATGATCTAGATCCCCTACCATGAGTGCAGGGGACTGGACTGGATGGCCTCTCGGTGTCCCTTCCAGTCCTACAATTCTATGATTCTATACTGAAAGGGTCACAAAAATGCTACCCCCACCAAGGATTTCGCTAAGATCAAAGAGACAGTATTCAGTGCAAAACAAAGATATGTAGTTTTATACTGTATAGTTCATAAATTATATTTGTACAAATGTATCAATCACCAAAATCCACATACTTCAGTTTTACCATATTAAAATTGTAACCCATATATATATATTTACTTCGTATATACTCGATCATAAGCCGATTCGTTTATAAGCCGACTCCCCCAAGATGGATAAGTAAAAATGGAAAAAAAATTATAACCCGTTCATAAACCGACCCTATAATTCAGGGGTCAGCAAACTTTGGCTCCTGGGCCATCAGGATAAGCCGCTGGTGGGCCGAGATGGTTTGTTTACCTTGAGCGTCCGCAGGCACGGAGGTAAACCTAAGTAAACAAAGTGTCCCGGCGCGCCAGCTGCTTACCCTGACGGGCCGGGACACCAACTGGTGGGGAAATTTTTGGGGGAGGAGAAGCTGGGAGTTAGGGGAGTAACCCCTGTGACCACCCCCCACATGACCCCACCCCTAGCCCGGGACCCCCACACCCTCCCCATCCCATCCCTTCCCACCTTATCTGGGAAGACCAGGGGAGGATGTCTCTGACCTGGCTGGAGCTGCTCCAGCAGGCTGGGCAACGCCGCTGCAACCTGCTCTGGTGGGCCAGACTGGGCAGCGCGGCTGCAGCATGTTCCAGCGGGCTGGGCCGGGCGGCATGGCCACAGTGTGCTCTGGCAGCGTGGCCACAGCCTGCTCTGGGGAGCGGGGCCGAACGGCACAGCTGCAGCCTGCCAGCCCCGGAGCTGCAGCTGCTTCGGAGGCTCGGGGGAGAGAAGCGTGGCCAGAAGCGGAGAGACTCTGGCCCCACCTCTTCCCTTCTGGCTGTGCTGCCTCTCTTTGCTCCCTCTGTTGCGGGGAGGGGCTGTGTTCCGCCTCTCCCTCTCTATACCCTTTCACAAGCCGCCCCCCTTCTCTGGTGCTTCTCTTTTTTACTAAAAAAATTTGGCTTATGAATGAGTATATACAGTATATCTAGAACATATTAAATTATAGCATAGAATTTGAAACGGTTTGTACATGTTTCAGATTTTTCATAGTTAAATGTATATTTTATATAATAGTACCTAGAGAAAATATATTTTGTGTTTATGGAGAGAAAGGGTGATAATTTGACTACAGACCAGGTTTGGGAGTAAGGAGATCCGGGACTGAATGTCTACTGGCATCTTCAAAGTAGCTATCACTATAGTATCTAGTTGCTGTAGTTCAATTGTAGAAAATCAGTGAGATGTAGACAGCAAGTCAGTCAATCAATCAATTCTCCATCCTACCCTCTGGTTTACCCATCATTGCTAGCTGTCTTTCAGTGTGTGGCCTGTTTTTTCCCCTTTACTTCTCTGGGTCTTTGACAAAGCCATGGACTCATTGCTGAGAAGAACCTACCAACAGTTCCCTCAGGTCCTTGACTAAGGGAGCTTCAGTATAACAAACTAGCTGTTCATAGATACTGTGATGAGTTGTGGTAGTGAGATAGTATAGGCGTATCCCTTTAAGGCTTTGTAGATCAGTAGCAGTGCAAAGCCTTGATTTACAATGGGGTTATGCATTCTGCTGTGACATTGTTTCCCATTTGTATTTTTAAAATACCAGAAAAAAACAAAGTATTTTTAAAATGTCAAGCTGTGAAACAAATGACAAAAGCTAGAAAATTCAAAGATAATGCTGATTCCTTAACTCGAGCCATTAACTCAGGAGCATGTCTTAAGCCTAGAATGGCAGCATTTAATTGAACTTTCAAGCTTTTGTTGGTTTGTGTCTTGCCTAAACATTTTGCACATTTAGGGGGCACATATTGATACATTATTTTGTAAGCTGGTGGGCAGATACACCACCCAAGGAAGATAAAATAAAGCCCAAACTGTAGTTCAGTCCAAGGCTCTTTGCTCAGATCTGGTTTACTACAAAAGGATTCAAAGCAAGAGCAAAGAAACTCAGAATACTTGATTCTAGCCAGCAGAGGTATTTCCATCTTTTTCCAAGCTAGAAAAGGAGAGGACACACCCTTCCAGGGTGTCCTACCTGGTCCCCATCGAGGGGCTTCCTTCAGAGTCTTACCTGAACACTCAACTTCACAAGACCAAGTCAACAGCATTCCTTTATAGAGTTTCCAACAGGCAGACACATGACTCTGTCAGCTCATTGCTATCAACCTGTGCCTATTCTGGAGACTACAGTTCCCACTAACCCGCATGCTTAAAGGGGCTGTATTCCCCCAACAGGCTCACTGGCTGTGCCTACACTTACATATATCGATACATAATTTTTGCAGCAACAAGTTATTTACCCCCTAGAGTGCAAAGCCTCTTTTGGATAGATGATAGATGGGTTTAGTAGCATCACCTTGGGGACTGGTATGATAATTCCTATTATAAGACTCTGTTTTCAATTGCTTATAACTTTGCAAAACTTTAAGCCTTTGAGCTGAAGTTTTCCATGTCACGTGGCTGCCTTAGGTTGAATTTTGGGGGGGGAAATTTCAGCCAAACTGGCTCAGCTGTTTCTAAGAATGAGTTTAGCAAAAGAACCATCATTTTGCCCAAGTTTAAAAATTCTGGAAACTATTTCCTTCAGAAGCTCTAGTGCCCCCATGCTCTGGAGCAAGTACTTGAAATTTGGCATGGGGTCGCTGTTGTGCCAGGTATGTGCCTTTTGCTCTCCATGGTAAAAGTCAGCCAAACTTTAGCCAAGTCATAAGCCTTTGAAAAAGTCAGTTCACATGTGGCCAGTAGAAACTTGCTGAAGATTAGCAGCTAAAGTCCCTGAAGATTCCATCTGCAGAAGCAACCTTAATTCTGGCATTTCTTAACTTTTGAGTGCTTGATTTTTACAGACTTAATAATGTTCTTTTAACACGTGTTTTTCTGTGTAATATGTTTATAGGCACTTTCAAAAGATCCATTAAGCAAGTAGCTTTGCCTACACATTAATACAATAAAACCCTTTGTTTAGTTTTTCGTGCATTTGTCTTATTTCTGCTCCATTGTTTGATACATATAATTCATGCATTGTATATATCAGTACAATGAGAAAAAAATAACCTTAAGGTAGGTTGCAAAGACAGACACAGATAGTTGCAGCAGTACAGATAAATAGGCTAAGGGTATAGTACACTGGCTTATTTTTTTCTATGCATTAAATAAAGCAACTAAATATTCACTTACAGTATAATTAACCTTCTATCTTTCCTTATTAGGAGAAGATTTTACAAGGTGCTGAGCATTTTCAGTTACAATGGAAGTCAATGGGAGATGAGAGGACCCAGCACTTTCTAAGCCACACTCATTTAGGCCACAGTCTGGTAACTGACTTTACTAGCACAGACCCCTGCATCCATATCAAACCTCTTTGATTTCAGATGGTCTCTGCATAGATCCCGACTTGCTGTTTGTAGGAGTGGGGCTCAAATTTCCACTTCCTATAAGTATCTAAAAGATGGTGCAGTTTCTCAAGTTGTCATCAGTTGAGCCAAAATTTTAGTAATTGTTCTGGCTTTACAATTTGGCATTTCTATTGCTGAAAAGTCACCAGCAACAATGTTACAGCAAAACATCAGTTGAAAGCTTGCACACAGGGAAAGGGAGTTGAACCAAATGCTATTTGCCCTCAACAATTTAACAGCTATTGTCCCACAATGTTCTCTCTG
>NW_020664446.1:22275308-22320119 GCF_002925995.2 Terrapene triunguis
CAGGATTTCACTCTAAATCTTCTTTGTTCGTTTCACCCACTTATTGCATCTGGTCTGTCATTTAGATTTTGAGGGCTCTGGGACAGGGACTGTCTCTCTGCTACATGTATCTACAGCACCTAGCTGGTACTATGGGGCGCTGATCCTTGTTTGAGGTTCCTAGATGCTATCTTAATACAATTACTAATCATCTTGGCTGACAGAAAGGTTTCACTGGAAAAAATGATACAACCTTAAGTATATTGCAGCATGAATGTCATTGTTATAACGCAGCATTTGATATTAAAGGTTTGCAACCAGATTCACTAATACAGATCCCTATGGTCATGGAAAGTCCCATTGTTTCAATTGCAGGTCTGGGACCTAAAAAGACACAAAATCACCCTGGAAGGTTCATATCAAAGTTACAATAAATTATGTTAATAGGGAATCTCTTTATTCAGGCAGGGCCCTGGTGCAAAGGGTATTTAAAACTTAGGGCTGGTCCACACTGGGGCAGGGGATCGATATAGGAAACGCAACTTCAGCTACGAGAATAGCGTAGCTGAAGTCGACGTTTCCTATATCGAACTAAAAGTACTTACTTCGGGTTCACGCGGCGCAGGCAGGCTCCCCCGTCGACAGCGCTTCCTCCTCTCGGCGAGCAGGAGTTCCGCAGTTGACGGAGCGCTTCTGGGATCGATCTATCGCGTCCAGATGAGACGCGATAAATCGATCCCAGAAGATCGATCTCTACCCGCCGAATTAGGCGGGTAGTGTGGACCAGCCCTTACAAAGAATTGTATCCTTCCTAATTTTGAGGAATTAAAAATAGATGCACTCTGTAAATTCTTCACCTTAATTTAGCAGAAAAGGGTATTTATGAATCATTTTCTGTATTACCAGGAATCTGTGACATAAAGATCAAGCTAAACAGAATAACTATTTTGTATAAACAGACACGCCTACTGCTTAATGATTGTGTTCAAGAGCAATTTGTACAAAGGAGAAGCATTTGCTTTTTGCCTCATTTTAGTTCCCATAATAAACAGAAAAATATATCGAGTCAATATTTATTGTCTAAACTGACAATGCACTTGAAATGGCCTGTATTTATTAAATTAGTTCTCTCCTGAAGCCCTTACAATTTAACATGAGCTATTTCATTGCCTAGTAAATATTTGTTTTTAATTGTACTCATAGCACTTAAATAAAATATATATACGGTAGCTGACAGCACTGTACACCTAGCATAAATACCACAACCTCTGGACATGGGACACAGGTTGATCTTTGCAGCATCCCTGTGTTTATTAACAAACAATATTTGTTTACCCTCAACTTAAATTTTCTAGTTTGCATTACAGTGGAAACATGTCAACCAAGGAACGTTACCATAAAAAAATTTTAAACATGCAAATGAAAATTATGGGAATGGATATAAATATACAATCTCTTCAATAAATGAGCTTGTCTAATATATCGCTTGCCAAAGACCCCTGCTTCGCAGTAGCACCAAGAGCAGAGTTTGTGAAGAGAGGGCCATATAATCAAATTGGCATAATTTGGTGTAGCTCCATAGAATTTAGTCCATGTCTTTATCTTGCTGCTTCTCCCTGCACATCTCCTCTAAGATAGATCTGATCTTTCCTCTACACAGCTAAATTGCTCGCCAGGCCCTCATCATCTTGTGTCTGGGCTACCGCAACCTCCTCCTCTCTGACCTTGAGAAATCTCTTCCTGCCCCATTTATATCCTTGCTGCTACAATGATTGTTTTTCTAGCTCCTCACTTCATCCACATCACTTCTCCATTAGCTCCCCCTTTTCTGCAGCATCAAACAAACTACTGGTCTTCATTTAAAGGCCCTTCATGGCCTATTTCCACCTTTTCTATCATCTCTCGTATGCTACTGAAGTGTTTATTCCTCCATCCAGTCTGCCAACAGTGCCAGCCTTCACTGTCATATTTTCCAACAAGCACCTTTGTTGTTGGCCTTGTTGACCTTCCCAGGCCAGCCATTATGGCTGCATGGAGCATTAGGCAAAGCCACCTAATTTTCTTCTTTTAAATCCTTCCTTAAAACTCACCTCTGCCATGACTCCTAAAAAACATTTGACAATGGTTAGGCAACTAGTATCCTGTGACTGTTGCTTATCCCACTCATAGACTTTAAGCTCAGAAGGGACAATCGTGATCATCTAGTCTGACCTCCTGCACAGTGTTAAACACTAATCATCATAGTCTCATTGCTACCTTGTTCTCTCCTTGTCATATGGTTGTAGTCACCTGTTGTCTCAGCATTTACTTAGATTGTAAATTCTTTGGGGCAGGCACCATCTTATTATGTGTTTGTAAAGTACCTAGCACAACAAAGCTTCTGCAATACAAAGAATAATAATAATCTGTCCCAGGAACTTCAGAGAACCACAAGTAGTAGCATTAGCAAGCTGTCTTTTGGTAATGTTCTTACACTGTTCAATAAAACCAATTAGCTCTGGAGTACTAGGTCATCTCCTTGTCACTGCGTAACAAGGATAGTGTATAATTTGATGCTGAAACGTGCAGTTTTTCCATTTAAAATCCATACTCAAATACACCTTTGGTGTAATTCCACTCTAAAGCAGAGTTGGCTATTTTGGATGTCCCTGCTGAAATGCTCTGTAACCAATACATCTACTGTATATTGCAGGGTGAATAATGAGTGAGAGAGAGAGAGAGAGAAAGACATTCCCCATGACGTAGCACCATAGTCAAGAATGAGACAACAGGACATCCTCTGTGAGAGACCCTCAGGTTTGGAACTCACTGCTAGGCCCCTGGTCTTCAAAGCATGCCTTCTAGGAATGGTGAAAAGCCCATCTTCCCCTACCCGACCATCCCTATCTTTTTTATAAGGCTACTGTTTATGGACCATCTTTTTGAATTATTGTGATTTAGTTTATAGACTAAGCACCCAGATCACAAGGTGGTCATCTCTAGTTACATTTTAGAAATTGGAACTCAGAAAATGAATGTGTGCTAATAGAGTAGATCACTGAAATGTGATGCCACGTTTTTAGGGCTGGATTCAGTTCTCACATATCAATATAAGTCAAGAGTAACTGACATCAATGGAATTAAACTGGTGAATTTGAGATCAGGTCTTAAAATGTTTGTAAAATTTCCCAGTTGATTCTAAGGAAACTGGCCTCTCCACAGCACTGATCAATAAATCTAGTTCATTCATTCAGAAACAGATATACATACACACACCAACACACAACTCCTCAGCCTGTGAAAGTCTGCCATTACTTCTGAAAAAATAACTATATGGCAGCAAGCAAGACAGAGCAAGAGGAAAGTACCATAGTTGCCTTTTAAAATTTTCAATTGTCTTTGATAACTAAATAACATTACCTCAGTATTTTCAGTTCTTCCTGTTCTTAGTTAATCATTAGAGCTTCTAATACATTTAAAACTGAAAAAAAACCCAGTAAGCTAACATGATGTGCCTGAACAACCCCATAACGTTACTTTGTGGTTCTCAACTGGTTTATCATTGTGGGCTGCATCCAATACTACCTGTATGGCCTTGAGGATGTCACATGGGCTGCAGCTCTATGCTGATTGGGCAGCAAGCGGCCAACGGGCCGCAGGTTGAGAATGACTGTTCCATTTATCTTTCTCTGTTGCATTTCCCCCAGTCTGTTTGGATTGTAAACTCTTCAAGACTCTGGAAGAAATCTTGATCACATTGATGCCGATGGCAAAATTCCCACAGACTTTAATGAGACCAGTATTTCATCCTGTCTTTGCTTGCCTTGTAAAATACTATGCATCTCTTTGGTGAATACTTAGATTGCTTTGTCATTTGCTGATACTCAGAGGTGAAAGTAAGCCAGTCCAGTCCGGTATGGCATACCGGCAAGAGCCAGTATGCCATGCTGGATCGGACCGACTTCCCCAGGCTGGCGATTTAAAGGGCCCAGGGCTCCCTGCAGCGGCCAGAGCCCCGGCCCTTTAAATTGCTGCCTGAGCCCGGCTGCCGGAGCCCTGGGGTAGTGGCGGCAAGGCTCCACTGTCAGAGCCATGGGGTAGCGGCAGCAGGGCTCCATCAGCGATTTAAAAGGCCCGGGTATTTAAAGGCCCCGCCTCTTCTGGTTGAGGCCACGCCTCTTCCAGTTGAGGCCACGCCCCCTGCTCAGGACTCCGGCATACTGGTAAGTCCTTTAAGTTACTTTCACCCCTGCTGATACTGTGCTTTATGTTAAGTGAAATGTACAGGCATGACAACCTATATGACCAAGAACAATTGTCTACAAGGAGTAACTCCATCATTCACTGTATGAAGTTTCACAGTTCCCTTTGGCCATGATCCTATTTCCCAACTCTACTAATTACATTATTACCCTGATACAAACTTATGAAAACTAACCTTCACTAAAAATGCATATCCCTTTTGCCTGGTCAGCTGAGAAATCACTGATCTCTTCAAATAATTCAAAGGGGGGAATGCAACTAGGAGATAAAGATTTGTCTGATATTGCAAATGATGCTAGGCAGGATGTAGCTTCCCAGGGAGTTCAAATGAATGAGAGGTCTGAGGTAAATTAAAACCTAAAACAGGTCAATTAGGTTGGCTGACAAGATTATGTGCTAAGATTTAGGAAAACAAAACCGTGATTTAGATGATAATGCAAATGCTATTCCCACTCCTATATGGCTAATTTAGATGTCTGCATGGGGCGTGGGTGGAGGATGTCTCTCTATATTTTCAAAGTCAAAGAAATTAGAGGTTAGATCAAGCAGCCCAATCACCCAATACATATTATAATTTCAGTAGGTGTAATCAAGAGCAAAATTTTGTCCCATGTAAGAAAATTAGATGTGATAGAAGTGAATTTCTTGCCTGAACAACAATGGGGAGTGTGAATGGGGTACACTAGGCACTCATCTCAAAGTGGGATGATAAGTGGTAGCAGTGACAGTGTGTAAGTGTAAGATGTGAGCTGCTGCCCATAATAGGAGAATAAGGAGTGGAAGGGTCTCCAGTCACTAAGTAGTAGGAGCAGTAACAAGCACATTTTTTCTGTGGGATAGAGGTGGTTTATGGTAGATGGGGATATGTGGTTAACGTAGCGAGGCAGACTTAAGGAGGATGTGGGAAAGTTAGAAGAAGTTCCTTGGGTGTGGCTGAACTATACAGAGCACAGGTCAGAAAATTGTGTACAAAGGTGGATGTATATGTTTATTTATACTATGAAATATTAACACACGGCTCAGGAGTAGTCATACTTAAGCTTAGAAGACTGGTGGTTATATTACAAAGTTTATAAGCTTTGTTGCACTGCACTGGAGATTAATAACATCATAGTGCTGAATACAGAATTTAGGAGCTCTGTACCTTCTAATGGCTGCATCTTTGTCCACAGTCATTAAACTCTACAGTAGTCAGCACAGAGATCATAAAGCCCACAGACTGCACTTGTGGGCCTTGCAAATTCAGCAGGAATAAACACAGAATTAATGCTCTACACAAACACTGACTAGAATTTAAAATATTGGTGGAAAATTAAGAAAGCAATAAATGAAAAAGGAACTCCAAAAAAAAAAGTAAAATTAGACATAGGCACTGGTTTACTTTGAGAATAAAAGTGTAAAATATGTTTGAAGTCTTTTGACCAATCTCTTCATGAGTCGTGCTGGGACACACACACACACACACACACACACCCTAGACCAGTCATCAAAAAGTTAAAAACTTGAGGCCTGATTCCCCTCTCACATTACTTTTGTCCCAGTGTAATTCCATTATGTTCAATGGTGTTACTCTTGATTTACACCAAAGAAAGTGAGAGGAGAATTGAGCCCCTTCAGTTTTTCTAAACACAAGCAATCTGAAAACATCCTTCTTAATTAACCTGAAATGTCCCACTCCCATTGTCAAAACAAATTTCTATTGGAACATGACTAAGGCCCTAATCTTGCAAACAGATAAACACGATTAAGTTTACACATATGTGCAATCCCTAACTGTTTGCAAAATTAGGACCTAGAGTATGTAAATATTAAGGATGAACAGATATTTTTGCAAAAGTTAAAGGTGTGCTCAAGTCTGGGCTAGAATAGAATCTGTTTTACAACCTTAACTATTTAATCACAACCATGCTCCTTAAAATATATAAGTGAAAAACCCCTTCATTTTATCATTTTTAAAAATATCATCAGGAATGTTACACATTTTACCATTGCCTGCTTTTATAACAGTTATTTAATTAAGTGGTTCTTTTCAGTGTGCTGTTTCAGTTGCTGTTGGCATGTGACCAGGTCCTTCAAAAGGAAGCAATCATAAACTTTTAGATGGGTTTATTCAGCTGTGGCATTTCTAAGCTGATTTAAGCAGTATGTCAAAATTGAATAAAATTAATTAGTTTACTAGAGCTTCACCATCTCTGATATTCAGAAAAAGTAATGCAAAGTAGTGGGAATCAGATCTACATCATTCAATTTTTTTGAAGACAAACTGCAGAGGAATTACATAAAAATACAACCAAACTATTGTTACTTATCACCATTTTAGAATATTGAAATTATGCTCTAATATAGAGGTGCAAATCATCTGCTGATGTAAACTGTCATAGACTCATTGATGATCTACCCCCAGTATATTATATTCATGCATGCATTTGTATATTGATAGATATACATGTATATCTAATATAAATCTATAACTAAAAACAAAAAAGAGAATATGCTTTTTGCCCGAAAAAAATACACAGCTGCTTAATTTGTGCCTGATTCTGTTCCCATTGGAGCAAAACTCCCATTGGCCTCAATGGTACAAGAGAAGGCCCTTACACTCAGCTGTCTCCTTATAAGAGCTCCCACAAAAACTATACAGTGGATTTCATGAGCCTTAGTAGATAGCCAAACTATCATGTTTTGGAAGCCAAAATTATAAGATTGTCAAGCTGTCCAAGGGATGGAAGAAATATTAGAAGGAAAGAGTAAGAGACAGTAGTTGGATTACGTCCACATTCACTCCTCTGAGATACTGGAGTAGACAATTGCCTTCTGGTTCTTACTAAAGCTTTTTAAGGTTTAAGTGCTTCAGTGATAGCTTGGTACACTATTATAGGTGGATTAGAGAAACTGGTAATAGGGGATTTTTGCTATAATCTTCTTTCAATTGTTAATATTAATTACTGTACTTTTTTCTCGTCGTTATGCAATAAACATGAACCACATCTTTAAAGCAGCGTTTTATCTTACCAGCTAACTTGTGCTGCCTTTTTCTTTATAAGAGTCCTACAGACTCCAGAGAGGCTTGTGAGCACAGGAGACAGAACGCTGACAGGAACCGCACCATGACAATGGAACTCAGTACCAGAACAGATCAGAATGACCAATGATCTCATCACATTCATAATTTAATGCAAAACCCATCTGTTTGACTTAGCTTTCCCCCAATAAATTTGTCAATCTCACACATGACAGACCGACAACACACCCACACACAAAAACTGCAAACTAATCAGGCTGCTTCGCCCACAGGCTGGAAAGATGGGAGAGATGGCTATTTGTCCTTCTATTTTTAACAACTTTGGGAAGTGCTCAAATACTCTCTGATGGAGGCCATACGTACCTAGAGGAGACACAGAAAGTTAAGTATTATTGTGGATGCAGTGTGTATTGATAAAAACAATTAGCTCTCACCACCAAAATTTTCCAACAACTCTGCATAACAACAGATCTGATTATTTATTATGTGAAACAAAATTTTGACTATGCTTTCTACGTTCTTGGCACAGGGTAGGTAACTTCACTAAATTATGTCAAGGATATGCTTGTGATGGGGGGGGGGGAAGTACAAAGAGGTAATATCCAGAAGTCACCTATCTACTCATACTGGCTGAGAAAAACACAAAGTAACTCCAGCAACAAGCAAACGAGAATCTTTTTAGATCATATTAGTAAAATAAAACATCTTATTGCATTTATAAAGAAGGCACTTATCTTTATGCCTGATCCTAAAAACACTTACTACTGAGCATGAGCTTTCTACCAGAAGTAATTCCATTAGAAGCATTGAACTCTGATGTGAGAATTTGTACGACAAGGCCCTTCAGGAGTTAATTTTTAATCAAATAATTATATTTGTAGATTCTTATGTGGGGTCTTTGTTATGTCCACAGCGTATATAGAGAAAAGTTAAATAAAAATCATGCTGGAAGGTTACAGAGAAACTCTACTTTATTCTTAGATTCCAAACCAATAATACACAGTAATCAAAAACAGAAAGAAACAAAGCAGGCTGCTCCCTAAGGCATCTTTAGGCTGATTCTTTCCAGAGTCCAGACTAACTGCTGATCACACAATTCACTACAGAGTCTCCTAGCCTGCAAGCAGGACCAGGACCTTCCCTTCTCTCCTCCCGCAAACACACACTGTTGAAGTGACAGCTTGCAATTCCAACAGAGTCTTTAATACATCACTGCCTATGTGCCAGGAAATGTGTAAAGGTCAACTATAGTGTGTGGTTGGGGATACAAAACTGCGCAACCAATACAACTGCTAACATTCCATTTGAAGCATCAGTCTTCCACATTTGTTTCTTTTTCTGCTATTCAAGTACCACCAGAGATTTTTAAATCATGAATTCCTTCTGACCTGATCATAAATTGCTGTTGACTTTTAACAGGAAAGGACAGTTACCTGTTCCGTAACTGGCGTTCTTCGAGATGTGTTGCTCCTGTGTATTCCACAGTAGGTGTGCGTGCTCACCACGTGCACTGGTGCCGAAAGTTTTTCCCTTAGCAGTACCCGTACTGGGGGAGCACCGCTGCGACCCCTGGAGTGGCGCCTGTCTATCGCGCTATTAGGGGAGCTACAGGCTCCCCCCAACCTCAGTTCCTTCTTGCCAGACAACTCCGACAGAGGGGAAGGAGGGTGGGGTGTGGAATAGACAGGAGCAACACATCTTGAAGAACGCCGGTTACGGAACAGGTAACTGTCCTTTCTTCTTCGAGTGATTGCTCCTGTGTATTCCACAGTAGGTGACTCCAAGCAATATCTGTTGGAGGTGGGTAGGAGTTCATGATGGTTCGGGACGAAGTACCGCCCTGCTGAAGCCGGCGTCATCCCTAGACTGGGAGATGATCGTGTAATGCAAAGTAAAAGTGTGAACTGAGGCCCACGTGGCCACCCTACAAATGTCCTGCATGGGGACATGGGCAACGTAGGCAGCTGATGAGGTCTGAGCCCTCATATAGTGTGCCCTGACAATCGGTGGCGGGGGAATCCCTGCCAAATCATAACACGTGCGTATGCACGAGGTGATCCAGAGGGAAAGCCGCTGGGTGGAGATGGGTTGCCCCTTAGCCCGTTTGGCCAAGGCAATAAAGAGTTGGGAGGATTTCCGGAACGGCTTAGTCCGATCCAGATAAAAAGCCAACGCCCTACGCACATCGAGTGTGTGGAGGCGGCGTTCCTCATTAGAGGAGTGGGGCTTAGGACAGAGCACTGGGAGGAAGATGCTCTGCTCCATATGGAAGGCGGAGACCACCTTCGGGAGGAACGTCGGGTGTGGGCAGAGCTGGACTTTATCCTTATGGAAAACCATATAGGGAGGTTCTGAGGTTAAGGCCCTGAGCTCCGAAACACGTCGGGCCGACATGATCGCCACTAGGAAGGCCACCTTCCACAAGAGGTGCGACCAGGAACACGTGGCCAGTGGTTCAAAGGGGGGTCCCATGAGACGGGACAAGACCAGGTTGAGGTCCCATTGCGGCATGGAGGGCCTAGCATACGGAAACGAACGGTCAAGGCCCTTCAGGAAATGGGAGGTCATCGAGTGGAAGAAGATTGAGTGGCCTTGCACTGGCGGGTGAAAGGCCGATATGGCCGCCAGGTGCACCCTGACTGAGGCAGGTGCCAGTCCCTGGGCCCTGAGGGATAGGAGGTAGTCCAGGATAAACTGGAGGGGTGCGGCAGAGGGGGACACTCCCCACTCACTCGCCCACCTGGTGAACCTGGACCACTTCGCCACGTATGTCCGACGCGTGGACGGTTTCCTGCTTTCCAGGAGGACTCGCCTTACCTGCTCTGAACACTGATTCTCCTCCTCATTCAGCCACGGAGCAGCCACGCTGTCAGGTGAAGCGCTGCCAGATTGGGGTGAAGGAGGCGCCCCCCGTCCTGGGAGAGGAGGTCCGGGCGGAGTGGAGGGGCCCATACCAGTGCTGGCGGGCCCTCGCTTCGTCCGCTTTCACCTTCTGAAGGACCTTGGCGATGAGGGGGAATGGGGGAAAGGCATAGAGGAGCTGGTCTGACCAGCTCAGGAGGAACGCGTCGGAGATCACGCCTTCCCCCACCCCTCCCCTGGAGCAGAACCGGGGGCAACGCTGGTTCTGACGGGTTGCAAACAGGTTGATCTGGGGAGCTCCCCACTCTCGGAAGAGCCGATGCGTGACCTCCGAGTGGAGTGACCACTCGTACTGGGGGGAGAAGACCCTGCTGAGGCAGTCCGCTTGCGTATTGCGGATGCCTGGGAGGTGAGCCGCCAGCAGGGAGATATCGTGGGCTATACAGAACTCCCATAGGTTCAGGGCTTCCCAGCAGAGGGTTAGGGAGCGAGTCCCGCCTTGCCTGTTGATATAATACATGGCAGCGGTGTTGTCCGTGAGGACTCTGACCACCTTGCCGCGGAGGTGCGTGAGGAAAGCCACGCACGCCAACTGAACTGCCCTGATCTCCTTGACATTTATGTGAAGGGGCAAGCCCAGGGCCGACCAAGTTCCCTGGGTTTGCACGTCCCCCGTGTGGGCTCCCCAGCCGAGGTCCGAAGCATCGGACATCAGGACTATGGATGGGTTGGTCTTCCTGAAGGGAACCCCTTGCAACATATTGCTCAGGCAGGACCACCATAGGAGGGATGCCAGTATCGGGGACGGGACCATGAGAACCTTGTCCAAACCATCCTGAGCTTGGGAGAACTGGGAGGCCAGCCATATCTGGAGGGGCCTCATACGGAGCCTGGCATGGCGGACCATGTAAGTGCACACCGCCATGTGTCCCAGAATCTGAAGACACGCCCTTGCCGTGGTCACCGGGAAGGCCGTGACCGAGGTGATGAGATCCCTTGGGGTCTCAAACCTGTCCAGGGGGAGAGGCTGTGGCCTTGGAGGAGTCCAGCAGGGCCCCAATGAACTCTATGCACTGAATGGGCACTAATGTCGATTTGGTCTCATTCACGACCAGGCCTAGATCCGCACATGTCGAGAGGAGCAGCCCTACATGGGACTCCACCTCGAAACGGGACTCCCCCTTGAGGAGCCAGTCGTCCAGGTAAGGAAAGATTTGTACACCTTCCCACCTGAGGTAGGCCGCCACCACAGACATACATTTCGTGAAAACCCTGGGAGCCGTGGATAGGCCAAAAGGGAGGACCGTGAATTGGTAGTGGTACATCCACAGATGGAGGAAGCGTCTGTGCCCCTCGAAAATATGGACATGAATGTACGCGTCCTGGAGATCCAGGGCCGCGAACCAGTCCCCCGGGTGCAGGGAGGGGATAATAGAGGCCAGGGACACCATGCGGAACTTGGAATGGGTTAGGAACCTGTTCAGGTCGCGCAGGTCCAGAATAGGCCTGAGACCCCCTTTCGCCTTTGGGATCAGGAAGTATCGGGAGTAGAACCCTTTGCCCTGGAACTGAGCCGGTACCCTTTCCACCGCACCTAGGTGGAGCAACCGGTCCACCTCCTGGCGCAGGAGGCGGACATGATCCGGGTCTCCCGGGGCCATCGTGGATGGCAGGTGATTTGGCGGGGGAGAGGTGAACTGCAACACATAACCCTTGGAGATGGTACTGAGGACCCATTGGTCCGAAGTTATGCGGGACCACGCCCTGAGGAAGGCAAACAATCGGTTGCAGAACACAAACTTTATTAATCGGGGGGTCTCCCTGGCAACCGGCCCGGTGCCCCCCTCCAGATAGTCAAAACTGCCTCTTCACCTGCCTCTTGCCCTTAGAGGGACCAGGCTGCGGGGCAGAGCAGGACTGCCTCTGAGACCGACGCTTCTGGTCTCTGGGCCTTTTGTAAGGGGGCTCATATCTGCTCCTCACAGGTTGAGCCGTCGGAAGCGATTTGGCCTTATCCTTAGCCGGAGGGACATAGAGGCCCAAGGTCTGCAAGGTGGTGCGGGAATCTTTCATCCCATGCAGCCTGACGTCCGTCTGGTCCGCAAAGAGCGCCTTGCCATCGAACGGGAGGTCCTGCATCAGTGATTGCGCTTCCGTCAACAGACCGGACAACAAGAGCCACTACACCCTGCGCATGGTGATTGCGGAAGCCATCGAGCGGGCCGCCGTGTCCACCACATCGGACGCCGCTTGCAGAGCCGCTTTTGCCATCGCCAACCCCTCTTCCACCAGTGCCTTGAAGTCCTTCCTGTCCCGATCCGGGAGGAGGGGCTCAAATTTAGGCAGGGACTCCCACAGGTTGAAGTCGTACCTGCTTAGTAGGGCCTGGTGGTTGGCTACGCGAAGCTGGAAGCTAGCCGACGAATAAAATTTTCGGCCAAAGGAGTACAGTCTCCTGGCGTCTTTGTTTTGCGGGGTGGGCACGGGCTGGCCCTGACGCTCTCTGTGGTTTACCGATTCCACAATGAGCGAGTTGGGTGCCGGGTGTGAATACAGGTATTCATGGTCCTTTGCCGGCACAAAGTATTTCCTCTCGGCCTTTTTCGGGATAGGGGCCAAGGAGGCAGGAGTTTGCCACAAGGAGTTTGAAATGTTGGCAATACCCTGGTGCAGAGGCAGGGACATGCGGCCCGGTGCCGAGGGAGACAGGACATTAAAGAGGGAATCAGACGGACCCTCCATCTCCTCGGCCTGCAGCTGGAGGTTGGAAGCCACCCGCTTTAGCAGATCCTGGTGCGCCTTGAAGTCCTCCTGTGGGACCAATGGTGGAGGCACCGCTATGGTGTTGTCCGATACCGGAGAGAGGGCCCGTACGGAGCCGGGTGCCTCGGTTGATGCCGGGGCATCGAGACCGAGGTCAGAGTCCTGGCGCGGGTCCGCCGACTCGTGACCCGCCGACTTGTCCTGTGGGCGGCCAGAGGAGACCAATGGAGCCCGGGACGCTCTAGCGACCGAACGGGACTCCGCTTGGGCTGGCACCGATGGCCAAGGTGCCCACTGGCACCACTGTCCTTGCCATGGAGTCCCTTGCCATTGGTTCGGCTGAGCACAGGATGGCAATATGTGCCCCAGCGGAGCTGCGCTTGCCGAGGGTGGGTGGACGTGTGCCAAGGCCGAGGTCGCCGAAGAACGCTCGGTGCCGCGGGAGCAGTAGGAGCCGCATCTGTGGCGTCATCTCCCTCGGGACCGGGATCTCGACGACGATGAATGGTATCCACACGACGAACTGCTTCGGTACGCGTGATGGTGACGCAACGCTCGGTGCCCTGACGCTGAGGTACCCCGAGGGGAGCCTCTGGCATGTCGCCGAGATGAGCGGGAGCGGCGACGTCTGTCCCGTCGAGAGTGGCTCCGGTACCCATGTCTAGCTGGTGAGCGTTCCTGGTGCCTCTCTCGGTGCCTTTGCTCACTGGCAGGCGGCGTGGAGGGTCCCCATGACTCCCGTCCCGACGGCGGCCCGGACAGTCTGGCCGGCATCGAGGGTGGCCAGGAGCTGTCCGAAGAGCGGCCGCTGCACACCGAGCAGTGCGGGAAGCGATCTTCAGAGCGGGAACTGTGGCTGCTCGGAGAGGTCTGGTGGGCACCCAAAGGGGGTTTGCCCCGTGACATAAGGCCCGTACCCGATTGTGAGCTCGGAACGGGCAGGGACATAATGTCCTTCGCAGACTGCACCGCCTCCGGCGTCGACAGCATCTGTACCTGTGGGGATGCCTGGGTCGACGGTACTGGGCTGCTCTGCTCCACACAAGTCAGAGCCCGGGGGAGATCGAGAGCTGCCCAGCGCAGGACCAGCCTCCCCCTTGTCCTTATCGCGGCGGCGTTGCGAGGCCGAGCTCTTCCCTTGCTTTTTGTCAGGAGAGCGGCGCCAACTGGTCTAAGAGGCCTCGCTACGTACTGACAACACGGCGGCCGGTGCCGAGTCCAATCTGCGCACCGGCGTCGGAGTCAGCGCCGACTCCATCAGGAGAGCTCGAAGTCTGAAGTCTCTCTCTATCTTGGTTCTTGGCTTGAACGACCTGCAGATCTTGCAACGGTCGCTGATGTGAGTCTCACCCAGGCAGCGAAGGCACTCAGTGTGAGGGTCGCTCCTGGGCATAGAATGGCGACAGGAGTCGCGCGACTTGAAGCCTGAGGCACAGGGCATGCCCCGAGCCCGCTCTGTCCACTGAAGAACAATCTACCACGGTACCACTAAGGTCGAGAAGAAGGGCTGCAGCAGAGCTGGAGCACAAAAGTTCCGACTACCTTCACTGGTGGCAAGAAGGAACTGAGGGTGGGGGGAGCCCGTAGCTCCCCTTATAGCGCGATATACAGGTGCCACTCCAGGGGTCGCAGCGGTGCTCCCCCAGTACGGGTACTGCTAAGGGAAAAACTTCCGGCACCGGTGCACGTGGCGAGCACGTACACCTACTGTGGAATACACAGGAGCAATCACTCGAAGAAGAAGATACTTTGCACTCTTACACCAGTATCCTCCGGGGCCCAACATTCTGAGTACTGACTATTGTTATAAGGAGCTTAATTATAACAGGATTTGTTGACAATTAAAGTACTGTAGTTAGGTCACAGAGATTATTATAACAGGAAACTTACCCTGAGAAGTTGAAGTGTATTTGCAATGGATGCCTTTCAGACAGTAACATTTTTGATTCATGTTGTGCCAAATTAACCGTGGAAGATTCGTGTCCCTCCAAACATGGACTCAGGATCACTCTTATATTTAATCATTTATATATGCCCCAGGAGATACCATCTATGTAACACCCATAAAAACTGTAATTTGCATAAAGCTAGAACCACAGCTTCCACCAGCAGCTAGGCAATAGTATCAAGTCTACAGGGTTTGATGATCCATGATGAGTTTCTTCTGATGATATATTGCTTTAACAGACAGATACAGTAGTTTTAGTAGATGGAGCTTTTATGGAACCAGAAGAAACTAGAAATTTCCCTCTCTAGCCTGCTTGTGCAGTTTCATTAAATTAATCTCTTCATCTTAATAAAATCAGTTATTTTCCTAAATAGCCATTAGGAAATTTTGCTTCTTTAATAGCTGTTACTCCAAATTTTTTCAGCTATGCCCAAATAATCTTCCCACCATCACACAGGAATAGTCCTCCTTCATGATGCATCGCATTATGTTCTCTAGCCCTCCTTTTCCAGTATTACTGCATAGGAATTCCCATAGAGCATGTATTGCTGCATGAATAAGTCACAGCAAATAATTTTCTTAATTAATTCAACCTCTTTCTGCTTCCAGACATTCTCTAAGTAGATCGCTATTTACTCCTAGTTATTTATTATTCAAATGCTTTTGATAGATTGATTCATGGATATTTGTGTATGTAGAGGCAGGGGTTGTGCTTGTTTGTGTTTTTACAAACTTGCCTCTCCACAGGCAAGTGCTGAGAGGCTAGCCTTCATTAAAACAAAACACACCTGCGTCCATGCAATTATAGAACATTCTTGCCAGCTGTTTCATTTTGGCCTGGACTGCCCAGAGTTTTCAAATACACTCCTGAATCTCTTCAGTCCCAGTCCAATTCCAGGCAGCTGTCACAGCAAGTAAGTATATTTCCCTGCCACTAGAGGGTGCTGTGCAGATTGAAGCAAAGCATCCTGCATCAGTGTTCCTGCCACCTCAGCTGCTCTGGTCACTTAGACATCAGCTAGCAAAGACTCAAGCAGGTACCAGAGGAGCATTCAGCTCTCAGCCTTAACCGCACTGCTGCTCAGGGCCATGAAAGCATCATCTCCTTTTTTCGTATGCTGTAGTGAAGGGAAGGAAGGAAGGAGACACAGAAAGGGCAAAGGCACACACAAGGGGGCCAAAACAGAGAGAACACAAAGAAAGGGAGACTTAGAAAAGGAAACGGGGGACAAATATGAGATAGGCAAAGTAAAGGAAGACAGGGGGCACAAATGGGAGGAAGGACGGACAAATAACATGCAGGAGACAGACAGATATAACAATAGGCACAGATTGGGGGGGGTGAATAGGATTGTATGGTGGGGGAAAATGAGGAAGAGAGGCATATAAATTGTCCCCTCCAACGTGGGAGAAAGAGAGCAGAAAACTTCAGGAGATAAAGAGTGAATTGAGCCCTGTAGCTCATTCCACACAGAAAGAGGGAGTGGGAGTAAGAGAACAGCTCAGTCATCCAGAAGTTGTCAAACCCAATGACTTCTAAAATATATAGGATGTGGCTATCCCCTCTCTTTTAAGGTGAGGAGCAGAGACAGTCCTGAAGTACAAGACAGGGATCAGAATATGGATCCTGGATACCAGATCTGTTTATTTCTGGGGGCTTGGAGCAGACCTAAACGAGTTATTAGTAAAGCAGAATCTGAACTTTCTCAAAGTGAAAGGTGTCTGGTCCTGGCCTGGCTCCATCTTATAGAGTTGGGATTGGACAATGCAGGTTATGTCAGTCCCAAAATTTCCCCACATTCATCCAGTGTTAGGGTTTGGGCTCCTTCTACAGGTAGGAAAGTCTCAAAGGATTTTGGCTATTAAAAAGTTATCTATCAAATCAGAATAATTTTCTTTAGAGAGTAAACATCCATCTCCTCTTCCTCATCCTGCTTTTCTATTCACTCATCTTCATTGTCTCTGCAGTTCAATGTCAACCCCACCTCTAATCTCCTATCTTTTTTGTACATCTTAATTTTTCAAGGCCTCTAACCTTGCCCATTAGGTTCCATCTGTCTGCAGCATGATCTCATTTTCCTGTTGGCCTGCCACAAGATCATCTAATATTGCCTGTATGCTGTCCAAACACCTGATGTGTGTTCCCATTCCACTGAATCTGCATTTTGCTTCCTTTCTGTTATTCTCTGCCTCTCCAGCTTTATGTGCTAACACTTTCTTCCTAATTTTTTTTAATTCCCTCTGCTCCATTTCCACTCTCCCTCGCCCCCATCTTAATGAAGACACTCTGCCACTGATTCCCAGGCTCAAACTCATTAAATTTGTGTGTCTGGATTTTGCATTAGTGCCCATTTGTGCATGCCAGTTGGGTAGTTAGATATATTACCTGATTTGTGTATGGTAATGCTTCTTTGTATAGCCAGAGGTGGGTGTTGCAATTTCAGTTAAATGCAGAATTATCCATTCCTGAAAAATTGGCAGTTGAGAAGGAAACAGCTCTTGAGAAAACAAAGAAGTTAATGAAATAGAGTCATGTGAGCCTCTGCTTCACAAAAACATATGGAAAAAAATCAGTGTCTGCCAAACCAAAAGGCTATTTGGATGTTTTGACTTGCTCAGGTATTAGATGTAGTAGAAGTGAGAGGATTAAGATGGGACATCTTTAATAGCCTAATCAAGGGTCAGATTGTTGTCCTTAGATCCAGGCATGAAGCAGACCATCCCCACCTATGAATCTCTTCCCCCTCCCTCTGCACGGAAAGGGGGCTCAGCAGTACTATAGACAACCGCTGCGAAGGCCTCCCTGTGAGGTCTGGGATCAGTTCTGTGGATGAGGTTGAAGACGGGGCAGTGAGGTGTGAGGGAGGGAGAGTCACACATTGCCCCATTTCTAGCCACAAGGAAATTACTTCCAGACACATGGAAATTAGTCAGGAAAGACAGTCTTGCCTAGGACTGTATTATATTTTCTGTGGGCCTCCCTTTAAGGGGGAGGGGAGGCACTAGGAAATTTGCTGCCAGGGAGCTAGGGCTGGTGTTGAGGCATAGGGCATCCATGAGTTTCCCAGGATATTTGTCAAATTTGCGGTTAGATTCTTTTCTTTAGGGGGCACAAATCTCACTTCTCTGACAAGAGTGTGTGTGTTTCTGTCCATCTTCATGAAAGGATACTCAGAGATTTCCAAGCCTCTTCTAGGGAAAATTTGAGAGCAAGACCTCGTGGGCTGTGGAGTAGTCTCCCATGGCAAGCCATGGAAGCTCCATGGCCTTGAATATTTAAAGCTAGACTGGACAAAGCTCTAGAAAACATACTGTAGGGCAGTGTTTCCCAAACTTGGGATGCTGCTTGTGTAGGGAAAGCCCCTGGCGGGCCGGGCCGGTTTGTTTACCTGCCGCGTCCGCAGGTCCGGCCGATCGCGGCTCCCACTGGCCGCGGTTCACTGCTCCAGGCCAATGGGAGCTGCTGGAAGTGGCGCGGGCTGGGGGACATACTGGCCGCCGCTTCCTGCAGCCCCCATTGGCCTGGAGCGATGAACCGCGACCAGTGGGAGCCGCGATCGGCCAGACCTGCGGACGCGGCAGGTAAACAGACTGGCCCGGCCTGCCAGGGGCTTTCCCTACACAAGCGGCGTCCCAAGTTTGGGAAACACTGCTGTAGGGCAATGCCTATAGTAGCAGGCATTTTGACAAGATGGCTACATTGGTCTTTACCATATCCAGTTCCTGTTATGTCTCTCAAAAGATGTATCACAGTTTTGTCTTTAATCTTCAATTCTGTTGAATACTAGAAGGGCTTTAAAAATAAAAAAGCTAAAGTTCAAATCAGATCTACACTTACATATTCCAGAATCCATCAGCACACTGGGTCACTCCTGAATGTCAAAACAAAGAGTCTGAGGCTACGCTTAATAATTTTCCTAGAGTTCCATTGTCCTGGAAAGACAGTTGCCTTCCAGATTTCAAATGCTTCTAAGTGAAAGTTGAAGTATTTACTGAATTGCTTGCTGTAAAAGCTTAAACTAAGCTCAGCATCTCTGGCCGCTTAATTTCAGGTCAGATCTTAGGTTTAGATTTTCCTTTAGATCTGCATATCAGAGTCTTGCTGCTTTTATAATATAATTTTGCCCTGGCTTTAAATATATCTTCTAACCTAAGTAAGGATTACTCCATCTTTGATATCACAATTAAAATGGATCAGGAGGGAGAAATAATGATTGATCATGAACCCTGGTGCTGATCTGTGAAACGTGTTGACTTATACCTGTGAGCAAAAACACTGAATCACAAGGATCAATAAACAGAGCTGTAGTGGTGCAACTGCTGCAGGCTGCACTGTTAGACTGCACTGGCAATTAAAGAAACTGGGTTGAGTTGACAACCACTTCAACAGAAGACCTGTAACCTTGATTCTTCTTATGTGAAAGCATAACTGTCCTTGGAATTGCAAAAAAGGCTGAACTAGTTTGTTGCCGTCTGCAAGAATAGGGCAAAAATACCTTTCGTGTTTAGTAACTGCTTAGATCTGTGACATATGCACCTTCACTTTAAATTAATGTATGAAAAGTAGCTTCTCTCTGACTTTTAACAGCTTATATCTATTGTTTAGAGGTGGTTTTACTACCACTGAGAAATTATTCTGCATTTTTGATGTAGCATGTAAACAATTTAAAATATATATGAATCTAATAGTTCTGGTAGTTCAAAAGTTGTGAGTATGCCTATTAGCAATCACAACAGACTTTTTGAGAACTTCCTAAGTCTCCTCTTCTACACTAGCCTGTGCCCTAAGTAATGCTGATTTTTGGTTAACATATATGGTAAATGCTTAGTTTTTTGTTTGTTTATTTTGTTTTTTTTTAGTGCAGTGCTCACCCACTTGGAGTTCTTGAAGTACAATTAAATGCTTGGCTGACCTACTACTAAAAAGACTAGTCATGACCTAAAGAGACCTACTACTAAAGAGACTAAAGAGAGTAGTCATGCCCCAAAGGAAGCAACTGAGGAGGAAAGAGGGGGCAAATGCATTTCAAAGGAGGGGAGTTACACATGCAAAACTAGTCAGAAAAGTCTGGTGTGTTGACCCCAACCAGATTATCTTGCAAGACTAGCATTCCAGATAAGAAGGTCAGAGTTCCCATGAGTCTGACCAAGTGTTTTTCAGTCACTTCTGATACAGTTCAATATTTAATTGCAGCTCTATTTAATTGACTTGACAGTTCTGCTAACCTAGCTTTCCTATGAAGACTTAACATCTCAGAACTAGTTATTCCTTTCTGTAGATAGGGCAATAACCAGAATCCTCTTGGAAGACCTTTAATAAGACTTACTTTACAAATGAAGATAAAGGCAAAGCATCTGCAATTCAAATAGCTCTGGCTGGACTTTTCAACTGTTACGGAGGTGAAGGAGAGGCTTAGGGCTAAAGCATAGAGCTAGGAGTCAGGGGATGTGGATTCAGTGGTTGGATATGCCATGGATATATACTCTGTGATGCAGAGCAAGCTGCCTAACTTCTCTTTGATTCATTTCTCCCCTATGTAGCATGAGAACACCACTTCCCTGCTAGACATGGACCTTAATATATGTACAGCTCTTTGAGACTCTTGCGTAGCAATATAAAAACGCACAGTATTTTTATTATATTGAAAATGGCCATTCTGGATAATACAGTATTTTATTCCTTTTCAAAATGTACTTAGTAGAGGCTTAGTAAAAGCCGGTGGGTTTTGGCACCTGCTGGTTGTAGGTTGAGTTGCTGCCTTCCTCTCAAAATTTCTATTGGATGGAGTTTCTATCTGTCTGCTTATTTATCGTCTTACTGGTGATTATAATAATAATAACTGGTTTTAACTCTGTTTTGTGTCTGAAATGAAGATTTCCCCCAAACAATCCATCATTTAAAAAATGAAGTCTTCGAATTTTCTGCTAATATAGTGAACTATTTATCATGGTAGTTGAAGATGCTGTTTATAAATCTACATCTGTAAGGCTATGTGTGATGTTGCACTCTATATGAGTTTATGAAAATATGCTAATGAGTATGAATATAATGTAACTGGAATATGCTTCATGCAAAAGATCTCTTGTAAGGTATCATTACAAAGTTTATAATCTACTGAGTGTGGTCATCCTATTTGTATTAATGTATCACTCTTGTATCTGAAACTAGAAATATAAAATATAACTCTGAAGGCCTATTGTAATTATGAAAAGTGTGGGCCATTAATGGTGGCTTGGAATCTTGATGGCTCCCATTAACCAGGACAATTGACTTTGGATAGCTCCGTTTGCAGGCAGGCCTTCCTGTGAGTCAGGCTGGGAGGAATTGCTTGGGGTCTTACAGTGACATGTGATCATGTCACCTGAACTGGAATCCATCTTTAACCTGGTGTTTTTCCATTGAGAAGGAGGGGTGGGAACCCAGAGGGACAAAGGATTCCTGCCTTATGCAAAAGATATATAAGTGGGTGGAACTGAACGAAGAGTGGAGCCATCATAAGAAATCCCCTAGCTACCACCTGAGCTGAAACAAGGGCTGTACCGGGAAAGGATTGTGCCCAGACTAGGAAGGCGTACAGTCTGTGAAAGAAACTTATTGAAGCATCTCTGAGGGTGAGATTTTATCTGTATTCAGTGTTATTACTATATTAGACTTAGATTTGCATGTTTTATTTTTGTTTACTTGGTAATTCACATTGTTCTGTCTATTACTACTTGGAACCACTTAAATCCTACTTTCTGTGTTTAATAAAATCACTTTTTACTTATTCATTAACCCAGAGTATGTATTAGTACCGGGGGGGGGGGTGGCAAACAGCTGTGCATATCTCTCTATAGAGAGCGAACAATTTATGAGTTTACCCTGTAAATAAAACTGATTTATTTGGGGTTTCGATCCCATTGGGAGTTGGGCGTTAAAGACAGGAACACTTCTGTAAGTTGCTTTCAGGTTAAGTCTGCAGCTTTGGGGCACATGATTCAGACCCTGGGTCTATGTTGGAGCAGACTGGCATGTCTGGCTCAACAAGACAGGGTGCTGGATTCCCAGGCTGGCAGGGAAAGCAGGGGCAGACGTAGTCTTGGCACATCAGTTGGCAGTTCCCAAGGGGGTTTCTGTGATCCAACCCATCACACTATGTCTACACTTAAACACTACAGCTGCATCACTGTAGTGCTTCAGTGTAGACCAGGGGTTGGCAACCTCTGGCACGCGGCTCGCCAGGGTAAGCACCCTGGCGGGGCGGGCCAGTTTATTTACCTGCCAACGCGGCAGGTTCGGCCGATCACGGCTCCCACTGGCCAGAGGTTGCCGACCCCTGGTGTAGACATTTAGATCGATGGGAGAACCTCTCCCATCTCTGTAGTAGGTAATTCACCTCCCCGAGAGGTGGTAGCTAGGTTGAGAGATTTCTTCTGTCAACATAGCACTGTCTACATGGGTGGTTAGGTCAGTTTAACTATGTCTCCCAGCATGTGAATTTTTTGCATCCCTGAGATGTGAGGCTACGCTAATGTAACTTTTCCAAGAGTATCAGCCCTAACCCATTCGTTTTCTCTCACTGGTACTTTTGCATGATTAGCCATTCTGCATGTCAGAATTTGTTTCATCATAATTATAATTAAAATAGCTGAAAAACAGTTAACAGATCATCCTGCTGGCTGTGACATAGAGCTATGTGCTCCCGGGGAAGTGCACCAATTTCAGGGCAGAGACTCAGCTGATTCAATAATCATAATTCTATTAAGTTCAACTGAGTTATGACATTTTAAACCAGCTGAGGCTATGCCCCTTTGTGCCCAATCCTACGCTCACTGCAGTCAATGGAAAGAGTCTCATTGACTTCAATAGAAGTTTGACTAGGACCTTACATTTTACTCTCATTCTCTGGCCCAGCATGGGCTGAGAATACAGCTTAAAAACCCTGGGGCGGATTCTGTTACAATAGCAACCTCACACCCACTCAAGAGCTATCATTAAAAGCATGGGCCTGGCAAAAGGGGGGACAGATAGCTCAATGGTTTGAGCATTGGCCTGCTAAACCCAGGGTTGTGAGTTCAATCCTTGCAGGGGCTATTTAGGGCAAAAATCTGTCTGGGGATTGGGCCTGCTTTGAGCAGGGGGTTGGACTAGATGACTAGATGATCTCCTGAGGTCCCTTCCAACCCTGATATTCTATGATTCTAAAAGCTGCCTTTCCTTGTCCTGTATCTGGAAGAGACTGGGATGAGAATGTCTTGGGTGAAGGGCAAATAATGCAGGGCCACCCAGAGGATTCAGGGGGCCTGGGGTCTTCGGCGGCGGCAGGGGGCCCCTGCTGCCAAAGACCCAGCACTTCCGGGGCAGAAGGACCCCCCCACCGCAGGTCTTCGGGGCACTTCAGCGGCAGAACCCAGAGCGGAAGAAACTCCGGGGGCCAGGGCCCCACAAGAGTTTTCCGGGATCCGCAGAGCGAGTAAAGGACCCCGCTCCAGGGCCTCCGAAAAACTCTCATGGGGGCCTGGGGCAAATTGCTCCCCCCCTCGGGTGGCCCTGAAATAATGTGATCCAGTAATGGGTGTAAGAAAGAAAACAGAACTCCTCTACATGGAGTTTGGTGAGAACCCAGTGACTCCCCCAATCTGAGCCTATTTATTGCCTCAGCTAGGAGTAGGAAATATAGCCATGTTCAGCTGGACTTTGTCAGGCACAGGGAAAACTGAACCTGGGACATCAGAAGAAAGAAATGGAGCCAGTTCTAACTCATTGCATTTGAAAGGCTGGTCCTTAAGAATTTTGCGATTTCCAGGCTTGGAAGATAGATTCCACAGTTCACTGCCAATGAGAGAAATCTTTTAGAGGAATATTAAAACCACTTCACTTAATCTGGGCTCAGATGGTTTTCAGTCCTGATTTTAGACTTTATTTAATCTGAGGCTGGGGGGGTGGAGCTGCCCGGGGGAAACTAGCAGATGAGTTTGCAACTGTCAAAGCAGCCGTTATGATGAGGGGTGTGGATTCCCAGGTAGCAGTAGCAGCAAGGGTACAGGGGGATACCAGGACTCGACTCCCCTCCCCTCTACCAGAGGTGAAACCAGTCTTGGGAGCCCAGAGACTGAGTGGGCAGCATGAGTTGAGAAGTAGGAAAGGCTTCCACTATGCCCTAAACACCTCTGACATGAGCAGTGAACTACTGTTTCCCATCTGTCTTTTTTAGATGATCTAAAAAGGGACAGAGACTGTCTTCCTCAGTTTTTGCAAAGCACCTATGAATTTGAACACTGCCACAATCTACATAATAGATGCAATCCTTTACAGTTGTTTATTTGAAAAAGCTATTCATCGTCACTGAGACACATTTTCAAAATGAGCTCCAAGTGACACACAAAATTCTACATACTTGTGCTTTATTGCATGTTTCTGCAAATTCACGGCTGGGGTTTGCACAAGTAATTTGATTTGTCAGGTATTTCCCTAGTTTGCATGTGCAAATCACTTTTGCACACCCAAGATTCAAGCCTGTCAAAAATGTAGGTGTGAGAGACTGTGTGCTAAACATTACTTGCTGCTTTTGAACTTTTCTCCCATTATAGCCTTCATAGAGACTTTAAATAATATAACAAAAATGATTCTATAGATCCTTCATATTACCAAAGGTTTTATACAGTTGTTCATTACTATTACAGATATATGAATGCTAAGCAGAACCTGTTGCTACTAGGCATTAACCATCCTGAAATGGGAACATATACAAGTCCTTGTAATAGAAAGGATATTTTAATATTGTAGTTTCATCTGAGGAAAACATTTTCCAGCTGACCCAAGAGCCCATTCAGTTCAGTGGCTTCTATCATATTACCCTTGGCGGGCTTTACTTTTTGTACCAGGAGGAGAATTGTTGCTGCATTAAATACAAATAGCTGATGAATAATTATCAGCTATCAGCACATGTTAACATATCATTTTGTTCCATGGTTGTTTCAATCCACACACTATTTATTTTAAAATAATAATATGCTAAATGACCATTTTGGCATAAGTGTCACAAAAATACACAAACATTACCTCATTATCAACTCTTTCCATCCACTGCTGTATTAACAACATTTCACTAAGACAAGCAATCAAGCAGCAAACAGCAGGATTTGGTAATGACTCATGTACAGTAATTGCCTGAAATTTTTTTTGTATGAATGAATCAGTTACTTTTGAAACTTAGTCACCAGAAATATTTTTTCCAGAGCATTCTTCACATCTATGCAGTATTAAAACAGATAGGGGAGCCCAGGGGAATTGTATTTTTCACTCACAGATATCAGAATTATGTTTAAAATTAAATGGTACCTTTCATCCAAGGATTTCAAGTCACTTTACGAACACTAATGCTTGCAATAGCCCTTGGTAAGCCATGGCAGAGTCTGGAAATTCTACAGCAGGGTAAACTGAGCCACATAGTAATTGGGATACTTGGTTAATGGCAGAGCTGGGAACAGATCCCAAGAGTTCAAATTCCCAGATCTCTATTCTAACCAAACAACACTACTCTGAAAAAAATACTCTAAGGATGACTTACTGCTTTGGAAGAGTAACTGATGATGCAGTGCATGGGAATAGTCTAGAAGAGGAAGATGTATTTCAGCTTCAAAACTACTGCCCTCAATCCTGCAAATCCAATGCCTACAATGCTGCTTTGGCTCACAAAAATGAGAAAAAGGCCCCCAAATGATCAGAATTCTTCCTTATACTTATTCTCTTTGGTGCACCACTATGGACTGTAGTCTATGGAAAATATAGTGTCATTTTTGCGTAACATGACACAATAAGTTTGCAGATCACAGAAAGATTGGGGGAGTGATAAATAATGAAGAGAAGAGGTCACTGACACAGAATGATCTGGGTCGCTTGGTAAGCTGGATGCAAGCAAACCATGTGTTTTTATATGGCTAAAGGTGAATATATACATCTAGGAACAAAATGCAGGCCATACTTACAGGTTGGGGGGGATTATCTTGGGAAGCAGTGACTCCAAAAGAGATTTGGGGGTCAGGGTGGATAAATCAGCTCAGCATGAGCTCCCAGTGACTAAAAAGGCTAAGGTAATACTTGGATGCATAAAAAGGAGACTCTTGAGTAGGAATTGAGAGATTATTTTACCTCTGTTTTTGGCACTAGTGCCACTGCTGCTGTCCAGTTCTGATGTCCACAATTCAAGAAGGCTGTTGAGAAATAGGAGAGGGTTCAGAGCCATGAGAATGATTAAAGGATTTGAAAACTTGCTGCACAGTGGTAGACTCAAGGAGCAAAATCTATTTAAATTATCAAAAAGAAAGTTAAGGGGTGATTTGATTACATCCTTTAAGTATCTACATGGGAATAAATATTTAATAGTGGGCTCCTCAGGCTAACAGAGAAAGGTATAACATGATCCAATGGCTGGAAGTTGAAACTAGACACATTGAAACTAGGAATAAGGAATACAAAATAATACAAAAAATAAACCTTAACACTGAGGGTAATTAACCAAGGGTTTCAATGCATTCTCCATCAATGGCAATTTTTCAATCAAGATTGGATGTTTTTCTAGAAGATACGCTTTAGGAATTTTTTCATGCAAGTTCTATGGCCTCTGCTATACAGGAGGTCAGCCTACATGCTCACTATGGTCCCTCACTCTTCCCATAAAGAGTTGTCTACTGGGGGCTGCAAGGGCAACTTGTCAAGAGTTTGAGGGCTGCATCTAACATTAATTTTGAAGTAAATATACATCAGTTTTGAAGTAATAAGGCAATACAATAACAGCCCTCGAATATTCTTTGATAGCTGAAAAATTGCTTTTCTAGCTGTCAAATAAAAAGCTGAAACTGATCAGCATTAGCATCAGCCAGTACTAGTATTAGACTACATTTGGGGCCATGTAGATGGCCATTAGCAAATTACTAGACACAAGTATATGATAAAATGGAGTACCATTTCTTAGCTCATCCCCACAGACACAATGTCCTCCTAAAAACACAGTCAAGGGGAGAAACACAACCATCCAAAATCTTAACCTCTGGCTTTGGAACAAAAGTAGAAGAAACAAGAAGCTAAACAGATGCATAAATTATTGAGGAAAGCATGATGTTTATGCAGTATGTTATTGCATGATACACTGTTTACACTATGCAGCACCTCTCTTGGTATTTTAATGTCCTTGCATGATTAGTTTGAGACAAACCAAGAAGACGGCAAGAAAAATTCTTTTTCACCTGAGCTGAGAGTATGACACACAGGGAATTGTACATGTACCTCCTATTATTGCTACGGGAAACTAATGGCATAAACCTCTCCCAAATCCTCCACACACAACTCACGTACCTGGGCAGATGCAATGGGAGGAAAACTAATCTTCCCAGCAGGCTACAAAGCAGCAACAAAGCAGCTGCAGAGGGTATTTCAGCTCAAAGGCTGAAGCAGCACTTCTTGGACCCTTCTTTCCTTCCCTCCAGTGGGAGACATGGCCATATCATCCACTCAGTAACACATCTCTGGCTCTAGTTTGGGGGGCAGAACTGCACCAATTCTACTGACAAGGGATCTTCTGAGGCACCAAAGAAGAGGGCAGGATTTGCTTCCAAGTGAACAGAACTCTGGGTTTTCCTTGACGGTCCTATTTCCAGCTACTAGCCAGCCCCTTTGTTAATGAGACCCCAACCCAAGATGATGACACAAAGTTGTTTATATTGGAGATTCTACAAAAACAAGGTGCCAGGTATATATGTCCAGACAAACAAGAGAAACTGGAAGTTCCGTAAACAGCACCAACTAATAAGCTATCATTTAGATACCTTCAAAGGCCATTCTAGCATGAAAAAAAATGGTTTTAGAATATGTTTATTGATATTGCCATTAAACTATCTAAGTGAAGGAGACAGGCAGCCAATCTATATGAGCAATCTGCACAGCTGAGTCAGGCAGCATATGTATTAAAAAGCACCACACCCCAGATCCTACTCTCTGGCATCAGGAGGCACGTGCAATGAGAACTCTGCTGGTTGATAGCTGTGTCCCACAGTTCTCCTTCCATTCAACTCATTTCTTACATATACAAAAGAGGAAACCTGAAATTGGTCCATAGTGTGTTTTTTTTTCACCCCAACTCTGTGCATGGAATGCCCTCTTCACCCTGGTTTGCTAAGAACTCTTGGGAATTCATTAGGCTTTGGTTTAGCTTTCCCTTCAGATGGCAGTTGGAATTCAGTGACTAAGAGAATTTCTGACATCCTTCAAGATTATTATTTGGGTATTGTTCATTCCTGCCCTCAGCCTCAGATATTTTGCATCAGACTTTTGGAATTCTGAGCTTGGATCCCCCTCACAGCAGCCCTACCTGATAGCAGCAGAGAGCCTTTGCTAGGTTCTGTGACAACTGGACATGGTGAACATGGAGTTGGTCGCTGTCCACTTCTAACAGCACTTACCATATCTGAAGACATGAGATTCTCCCCTCGGTCTTCTTTTCTCAAGACTAAACAGGCTCAGGTTTTTTTTAACCTTTTCTCATAGGTCAGATTTTCTAAACCTTCTGTAATTTTGTTGCTCTCCTCTGGACTCTCTCCAGTTTGTCCACATCTTTCCTAAAGTGTGGCACCCAGAACTGGACACAGTACTCCAGCTGAGGCCTCAACAGGGCTGAGTAGAACAAGACAACAACCTCCCATGTCTTACATATGACACTTCACTTAAAACAGCCCAGAACGATATTAGCCTTTTTTGCAACAGCATCACACTGTTGTCTCTCATTCAATATGTGAACTATAACCCTCACACTATAACCCCCAGATTCTTTTACAGTGGTACTACTGCCTACATAGTTATTCCTCATTTTGTATTTCTGTAGTTGATTTTTCCTTCCTAAGTGTAGTACTTTGAACTTGTCTTTATTAAATTTCATCTGGCTGATTTCAGACCAATTCTCCAATTTGTCAAGGTCATTTTGAGTTTTAATTCTGTCCTTCAAAGTGCCTGGAGTCCTTTATTATTAGAAATTTCACTCAGATAGTTGCCAAAATGTCACTGCTAGTGCTCTTTGTGAAAAAGAGAGAGAAAAAGACACAGGACTTTCAAGAGTGCCATCAATTTAGCCAATCAAAGCCAATGGGACATATGTGGATAAATCCCAAGTAACTCCCTGAAGATAGTGGAATGGCTTCAGATGGTGTTGACCTCAGTGGAATTGTATCACAGGCACTTCCAAGGAGCATGATGATGACAGAAAACAAAGCTGCTATGTACAGCTTTTTATAACTATTTTGCGTGTCCTTCCTCTTCAGGGATATTATGAACTCCAGATATCAGAGTCCATCACTGATCATATCACAGAAAGCAAGAAAACCAGTATTGGAGCTGGTCAATAAAAAACAAAAACAAACGAAAAAACATTTTGCATTTTTTTAAATATTTCCACATTTTTTTTAAATTTTGTCAAAAAAATCCAATTTTCAAAAAAATTTCAACCAGCTCTATAACCAGTCAAAAATCTCAGAATTTTTTCAACAAAATTGTCCAGGTATTTTTGTTTTTGAGAATTGAATTTGTGAAAAAAATAATCAAAAATGCTAAGTTAGGGACATTCCAGCAGCTCCGCTGTCCAAAAGATCCACTTCTCAGATTTGCACATGCTATTTATCAGCAACTTTGACTAGTAGTGTGCAGTAGCTCACCTTTGACAGCACTATACTCTTGCGCAGTGTCCAGTACCATCATATTATAATTAATTCCTTTCCAATTTTACCTTCTCTTTCTCTTTCATCTCTCCATTCACTTCTTCTATTTCCAATTCTCCTCCCCAAACTATCCTTTAGACACTTTTATATGTACACAATATAGAACTATATTTTTGTATTCATTTTAATTATAGTCTGTATTGCCATAGCAATATAGTGCCCACTACTATTGTGGGCACTATAGAAACATGTTGTTTTCAGCACACATGACTCTTCAGAACTTGTAACAATCTCTGTATATTATTTTAAAAAGCCTTCTAAATTTGCTACCACCATGCCCCTACTCCTGCCCCAGTCTTCTCATTCCCAACATGCTGAACTAAATCTATCAAAACAAGACCAAATGTAACTGACGGAACTCTTAGCCTACCAAAATTCTAGTTCAATGGTGTTGGGCAGGGGATAGAGTGATTTTGTCATTTTTATTTGATGTATCTTTTTTCACATTTATTTGAGGCATATATCCCAAAAAATGATGGGGTAATAGGAGAGAAGTTAGGAAGACAGATCACTTCCAGTTGGTAATGGTGATGCTTACATAACAAGATGCCTTCCTTAACATCAGTGAAATCTAATCCAGGCCTATTGTAAATGTTTAAACCAACAACATTGTCAATTTTATATAGCTAATCCTATAAAATGGACACAATTTCCTGAAATGTAACTTTGTAATTTATATTGCTAGACTCATCATGTTAACAACTAGTTTATATCTGCACCACAGTCTATTGTGTAAATCAGATATCAAGGTATCCGCCGGTACCTAGAAATGAACACTCATTTTCAGTAAAGGAAAGTTTGTACAAAATATGGTTACCTAGCTTCTCATAACTGTTGTTCTTTGAGATGTGTTGCTCATGTCCATTCCAAGTAGGTGTGTGCGCATCGTGTGCACAGTCGTAGGAAGTTTTTTCCCCTAGCAGCACCCGTCGAGTTGGCTGTGGAGCCCCCTGGAGTCACACCTTCATTGCGGCATATATAGGTCCCTGCCGACCCATCGCCTCTTCAATTCCTTCTTGCCAGGGTACTCTGACAGAAGGGCAGGTCTTGGAATGGACATGAGCAACACATCTCAAGGAACAAAAGTTACGAAAAGGTAGATAACTGTTTTTTCTTCTTTGAGTATTTGCTCATGTTGATTCCAAGTAGGTGATTTCCAAGCATCTCCTAGGAGAAGGAGGAGTACAGCGGGTCGCCGACTGCAGCACCGCTCTGCCAAATGTGCATCATCCCTGGCCTGCTGTGTAATGGCGTAGTGTGATGTAAACGTATGAATTGATACCCATGTTGCTGCCCTGTAGATGTCTTGGATGGGGACTTGTGCCAGAAATGCCGCCAAGGATGCCTGCGCCCTTGTGGAGAGTGCTGTCAGCACGGAGACAGGAAATTTGCCAGGTCATAGCATGTCCTAATACAGGCCATGATCCAGGAGGAGATTCTTTGGGACGACATGGGGAGTCCCTTCATTCATTCCGCAACTGAAACGAAGAGTTGAGTCAATTTCCAAAATGGCTTTGTTTGTTCAATATAAAAAGCCAATGCTCGTCTGACTTCCAGGGAATGGAGCATTCATTCCCAGTTGCTAGTGTGCAGCTTAGGGCAGAACACTGAAAGTAATATGTCCTGGTTCGCATGGAATTATGAAACTACCTTTGGGAGAAAAGCCAGGTGTGGCCGCAAATGTATCTTCTCCTCATAAAAAACAGTATGGGGGGGGCTCAGAAGTCAAGGTCTCAAGCTCAGACACCCTCCTGGCTGAAATTATAGCCACCAAAAATGTTACTTTCCAGGAGAGTAGAGGAGACAGCATGTTGCTAGGGGCTCAAGGAGAGGGCCCATCAGTCTTGAGAGCACCAGGTTGAGATCCCATGGGGGTATTGGCTGTCTTACTTGAGGGTACAGTCTATCTAGTCCTTTGAGGAATCGGCCAACCATGGGGATAGCGAAAACTGACTGGCTGGCTGACCCGGGATGGAAAGCTGAGATGGTGGCCAGCTTTATTGATGACACCAACAAGCCTTGCTGTTTCAGGTGTAATAGATAGTCCAGGATAAGGGGAATCGATGTCTGTAAAGGCTGAGTGACCTTTTGTAATGATCAAATTGAGAATCTCTTCCACTTAGCCAAAAAAGTGGCCCTGGTGGATGGTTTCCTGCTGCCAAGGAGAACCTCCCTAACAGAGTTTGAGCATGAGAGCTCTAAAGGGCTTAGCCATGGAGCTTCCATGCTGTGAGGTGGTGAGACTCCAGATTGGGGTGCTGGAGGCAGCCGTGGTCTTGAGTGATCAAGTCCAGGACCAGGGGCAGGGTTATAGGCATGTCCACCGAAAGGTCAAAAAGCATGGTGTTGATGTGGCCACTCTGGTGCTATTAAGATTATTGATGCTCCCTCTCTTCTGACCTTCAGCAGGACCTTGTGTACGAGCAGGAAGGGCGGGAATGCATACACCATGTGCCCCTTCCAAGGGAGGAGAAAGGCATCTGCGAGCGAACCCTGGTGGTGATTCAGGAAGGAACAGAACTGGTGACACTTCCTGTTGTTCCATGTTGCGAACAAGTCTATCTGGGAAATCCCCCCCCCTTTGGAAGAGGTTGATCACAACATCCGGGCAGAAAGACCATTCATGGTTGTGAAAGGACCTGCTGAGATGATCAGCCAGCTCGTTCTGAGATCCTGGAAGGTATGATGCCTCTAGATGTATCGAGGGGGCAATGCAGTAGTCCCACAGCTTGAGGGCTTCCCAGACCAGGGGAGAGGAGTGAGCACCACCCTGTTTGTTTATATAGAATATATATATTGTTTATATCGCTGTTGTGTTGTCGGTCAATACCAATAAACATCTGCCCTCCAGATGGGCTTGAAACATCAGGCAAGCAAGGCGAATCGCTCTCAGCTCCCTGACATTGATGTGCAGCGTAAGTTCTGCCTGGGACCAGAGACCTTGAGTCCTGAGTCTGCTTAGGTGCACCCCACCATCCCATCGCTGACACGTCAGTGATTAGAGACAGCGAGGGTTGGGGCCTGGAGAAGTGGGCTCCCATGCAGACTGCTTACGGGTCGAGCCACCACAGAAAGGACTCTATAACTGGAGGAATAAGTGTGACTATCTTGTCTAGTTGGTTTCGGTTTGGCCTGTATACCGAGGCCAGCCAATCTTGAAGGGGACAGAGCCACAGCCTGGCATGCTGTACTACATATGGCCAAGCAACTTCAGGCAATTTCGCACTGTAGTAGTGGAGTATTGTCTTAAGTCCTCTATGATGGCACCCATGGCCAGAAAATGCATTCCAGAAGGAATGCTCTGGCTTGACTGGAGTCTAGGAGAGCTCCGATGAATTCTATCCTCTGAGTGGGGGCTAGAGTCGACATTGTCACATTCAGTATCAAGCTGAGACTGTCGAATGTCAATTGAACTAGGCTCTTGTGGTCCTCCACTTGCCCTGGAGTGGCCCTTGATTAACCAGTCATCTAGGTACGGGAATACCTGCACCTGCTGCCTCCTCAGGAAGGTGGCTATGACCGACATGCACATGGTGAACACCCGAGGGGCTTCCATGAGGCCGAAGGGAAGAACCGTAAACTGATAAGTGGGTGTTGTTGACCACAAAGCGGAGAAACCACCTGTGGGGCAGGACTGTAGACAGATGAAAGTACACATCATTCAAGTCGAGGGTGGAGTACTAGCCCCCCAGATCCAGAGAGGGAATAATGGAAGCCAGGGAGACCATGCAGAACTTCATCTTCTTTAAAAATCTGTTGAGGTTTCGCAGGTCTAAAACAGGCCTGAGCCCACCCTTGGCCTCAGTCTGAGAAAATTCTGGGAATAGAACCCTCTGCCCCTGATTTCCGGAGGGACTTCCTCCACTGCTCCGAGTTCAAGGAGCGTTTGCACCTACTGCACGAGGAGTTGCTCGTGAGAAAGGTCCCTGAAGAGAGACAGGGAAGTGGGGTGGGAAGGCAGGAGAGAACAGAATTGGAGAGAATATCCCAATTCTACTGTGTTCAAGACCCATTGGTCTGAGGTGATTTGTGACCAGGCATGGTAGAAGTGGGATAGATCCATGCCAGCCTCAGTGCCAGTTCCTGCTGCGGCCTCTGTGCTGGCCTGGGTACCCATCTTGTGGCCTTGTGGAGGTTCCCAGGCTACAGATGATGATGGAGGGTCCTGTCCTTCCAATACACCTGATAACGATCTGGATCCCGGCCCCAGGGCTTGGTGGTAGGCCACTGAGCTGGTGCCTGCACTGCGGTGGCCCCAGCATCCTAGGCAATGGCTGTCCTTCCTCCTTTCTCGAGCAGTGCCAAGAGTAATGTCACGAGTGGTGCCGGCTCTGCCTAAGCACATAGGACTCCACTTCCTAGTCCAACTAAGATTCCAACCTCGGTGACCAAGGTGGTGCAGAGCGAAACGGTGCCGGAGGTCAGTGCCGAGGCAAGGGCAAACAGTGCCTCTTCATAGTAGGCTTGCTCTTGGAAGGCATGGTGCTTCTTTGCGGTGCCGGAGCTGGTGCAGGGGACTGCGCTGTCATAGCTATAAGGTCCCTGGCCATGTCAAAGGTGTCCGGAGTGGAGGGAAGGTCCAACTCCTCCACCTGACTCTCCTGCACTGGGAATTCCACAAGAACTGGTCTCGACAGACGCCCCTGTGAGGCCGGAGTCGACAGTGCTGGCTGAGTCGGAGCTGGAGCAGGGTATCCTGGCACAGGACGCACCCCGCTAGTGCCTCCTCGCTCCACTGCTTTAGTGAGAGAGTGACCTCTGTTGGTCTTCTTCTTGTGCAGCACCAGCGAATGGGTGCAGTACTGGGCACTCACACTGGAGGAGGTCTTCTGTGCTGGGGAGAGGTGGTGCCAAGGGTCTCTGGAGCCTGAGTCCTTTCTCAGCCTCTT
The DNA here is from genome assembly GCF_002925995.2 of Terrapene triunguis. Classification (NCBI taxonomy): domain Eukaryota; kingdom Metazoa; phylum Chordata; order Testudines; family Emydidae; genus Terrapene; species Terrapene triunguis. The sequence goes on from NW_020664446.1 coordinate 22,309,756, forward strand.
ACTGAAGCCGGCGTGCTCTGCACTGAAGTGCTGGGCTTGGGGTTGGACCCCACCTGTACCGGCTGGAGACCAAGGGCTGACTCCATGAGGAACAATTTTAGCCTAAAGTCCCTCTCCTTCTTAGTTCTTGGACGGAAGCCTCTGCAGATTTTATACTTATCAGTCTGATGGGCTTCCCCCAAACACTTCAAACAGGAGTCGTGTGGCTGTCTCTTTGGCATAGGCTTCAGACAGGACCCACACGGTTTGAACCTCTGAGACCAAGGCATACCCCGGACCACGGGAATGGAAGAACGTGGTGGTGCGGGGAACCCCCAACTGAAACTTGTCTTAACTAACTATAAGCTAATTAAAATCTAACTAATCCTAAATTAACTATTTACAGATGCAACAAGGGAAAGTCCACTAGGGAATCGCTTGCAGTAGCAAGAGAAGAGAGCAGCTCCAACGATTGTCACTAGTGTAAGAAGGACATGAAGAGGCAGCAGGTTGGCAGGGACCTATATACACTGCCATGAAGGCACGACTCCAGGGAGCTCCACAGTCAACCCAACAGGTACTGCTAGGGGAAAACCTTCCGATGACTGTGCACACAGAGCACACACACCTACTTGGAATCAACATGAGCAAGCACTCGAAGAAGAAGAAACTTTCTCAGCTGAGAGTGGGGTACAAGAGTCTCATCTTAAATACCAACTTTGATCCTAGGCCCCAATTGATCATAGGTATCATTTTTATGCATGAAAGAGAAATTCCTTTTCTGAGCTAGGCCACCAATCTGTTACTTAGGAGAATTGGAAATGATCCTGGGACTGCATTTTTAATAAATCCTACTTTCCTGCTCTACAGTATTCTTTCTGTATTTATTATTGCTGCAGTCTCTGAACTGAAACATTCCATTAACCTAATAGCAATATGTGAATACACATTAGACAGTTTGGCCCACACACACACAACTGATCTCATCAAAGAAATAAAACTTGATTTGCAAACAATTTACATTGACACTCATTTGTGTGGTTGCAATTTAATGACACCACATTAGTGGTACCATTATTATTTTAAACACGATTTATAAAAAAGGGGGTTTATCTATATTTAAAATGCATAATGCATGAAAAAATGTGCTGTGTATTCCATTAATCATTCTATATGGCACACTGCAATATAGCTGGTATAAACCTGGCCTAATTAGCAATCTTCTCATAATCCCAAAAGTCAAATACAGTACTGGGCGATTAACAAGCTTTCTTTTGCATTTCTTTTCCTTTCAGTGGTTTTTATTCTGAAAGCTTTTGTTTTTATTTAGAAATTCAAATCTGCCTCACATCTTGTCCTTAACATTGCACTGTATTTTTATATTTGTGGCTAGATTGTACTTCAAAGATAATGTATCATTATTTATTACTAGTTAGTAAGAGAAGTGGTAAATAAATGCTCCACCGAATATTCCTATAGCCTGAAAACAGTTTTCTTTACCTATATAAGAAAGACTTTAATTTCTTCTCCATAGATAATGATCTTTTTGAGATGAGAACAATCTGCACTGATCTATAAAATCTTAAAATCATTAATACCAGTATAAAAACAAGCAAAAACAGTATCCTAGAGCATTTTAGCATTTTCGGACTAAGGAAAGGAATTTTGCTTGATTAAGGACTCCAAAGAGGCAGTTAGCTGTGGAATCATACTCATAATATTTCTTCTTTTCCCCCTGAGCTAATTCTAACAGAAAACAAAGCTGGGATATGGATGTTCAAAGGAACAGCAAAGACTACATAACAAGCCATGATCAACCTACACACTTAAATACACTCTGATGAAGATTATGATATGTTATAGAGGAGAGAAAAACGTATTTTAAGTCTCTGGTATTTTTCTACAGTGTATAATGAAGTTAGTAATGGTGTGTACATATATAATACTGAAGACAACAGCGTTGGAGAGGTGGGGCCCTGTTATTCCCATTTTTCTTGATGTAATTATCAGCTGTTTAGAAGATGTTCTGTTTAATTTAGAATCTAGTTCACTATGGGTGGTGGCTGCAGGCAAATTGTCAGAGTGAACTATTGACTTAGACATCCCCCAGTGGTTACCGGACTTCTGTTTATTACCATATTTGTATTACAATAGCACCTAGAGGGCCCCAACCATGAATTGTTCTCTTGTGCTACGGCTGTACAAACACGTAGTAAGATACCCTTTATCAGACTGAATTCCCTTATGCCATTTGCATCAATTCAGTAATATTTAATTAATACATTTTATGAGGATCTGTATATTATCTAGTTTGATCAGATCTTTCCATTTAATTTCTAAGGACAAATTCTATTTAGTGATTCTGTAACCATTCCTTTCAAGAAGTTTAACACCAGCAGGTGTCTGAAACCACAGGACATTTGCTTAGCTGTGTGTCTATATGAATTGTATGAAATTTTGTTTTCTACTTAATTAAGAACATCTTCAAAGAATTCCTTTAAAAAAATGCTAGGGTTAGCTGGTTGGGAATATAAAATGGAACAGTGTTTTGAGCAATACAATTGAACTGGAGAGATCTGAAGCCCACTCCAGGCTGTGTTCTTTCCCCCAGACATTTACAAACCATGCATGAGGAGAGATTGAGCCCTGCTATAGCCACACAGCACTCCATCGCCATTCAGCCAGTCGGTGCTAGAATGGGGCCAAAACTCCTAAAACAATCTTCAGACTCTCTCACTGTCATTGTAAGTGAAACTAAACTGCTTTGGGGAAGTCATGGAAGGGCTGGCAGCTCATCTAGAAGAAAGGTCATGTAGATGACAATGTATCATCTCTTGTGGCATCAGACAATTGTATTAGTGTATAATATGCCTGACAGATGTTCTGGGATTGGGTTTCTCAAACTTTTTTTTATTGGATTTGAAAAAAACAAACAGGACCACATCTTATTTGAGAAATTATCTCATAAAACAACTTACCCTCGTATTCTGAAGGAGGTAACTACTTGCCCGCCCATTGACTATCTGTGGTAACTGTAGCAATTGCTCACCTGAAAAAGTAATTATGAATGTAGCGTACTTTTAGCTGTAATTTGGAAGCTGCAAGAAAGAAAAACCAACACTGTGTTACCAGCCATCTCTTTTTGGACAACCAACAATCCTCTGATCATAACGTGAGAACCTCTCGCATGCAAGACATTCAAGTCTATATATTTTGTTCAGATTAAATGAAATTCAGATCCAGAATTGTAACATACGAGGATGCATGGGTTCAGACTGAGGCTTTGCATTTTATCTACTTTAAAGTTATTGTCAACCTGCAGATTTAAATTCTGGATCAACATTTGGAATTCACACACACACACACACACAGACAGTGTTTTGATCCAAGAATTTTCAGGCCCATTGTCACCATCAATATATACAGTAAGTTAATGAACCGAGGGTAATCTTAAATAGGTCATTACAGGGCAACTGTTTCACCCTTTTCCTGTTGTATATGGTGTGTGATATATGTAAGTAAGTTAATATCAACTATAGAAGTAACTCACATTTGAGACTAGCACTTGACGTACATCTAGAGACATGCACCAAATATAAATTGCCTGTTTTCCTCCCACTGTGAAATCAGAGTGAGTTGTGTTGCACAAACATGAAATACAAAATATTCTAGGCACTGCATCTGATTTTTAAAAAAATATTATCACTAAAAATGTAAGTACATTAAATATATTGAGAAAGTGCCCCAGGACACTACCAGATGAGAGGAAGTGACTTTTCTTGCCCCACCAACTATATTCCCAAGTAAATTTCCTACAGGTAAACTGCAACATGGTAAGCCTCACCCTATCAACAATACACTCTCTTATCCTGGAAAAGAAGTCAATTTCTATCAACGTTGTCTGCTCCTAGCTATGACCACTGTGACCAGTGGACTGTTGGTTGTTGTGAGGCTCTCCTCAGGGTGCCCAGAACTGGGAACCACTGTGTTACCCCTCTCCCTCAGCAAGACAGAGCTTTGCGGGAGCTTAAATTGTGTCTCAACTGCCTACCACACCAGGCTCTGGCTCCTTGGGCGGGGTAGAGCAACAGGCAATCTTTAGCCTGAGCCTTCAGGCTAAGACAGGCAGTAACTACAGTCTGGGCTCTAACCCTCTGGGTTAGAGCAGTAGAGCAGTAAGCATTTAAGCAGTCTTTAGCCTAGCCTCTTGGCTAAGGTAGGCAGCAAACACAGTCTAGGGCAGGGACAGGCAACCTTTGGCATGTGGCCCGTCAGGGAAATCCGCTGGCGGGTTGGGATGGTTTGTTTATCTGCAGCGTCCACAGGTTTGGCCGATTGCAGCTCCCACTGGCCGCAGTTCGCCGTTCCAGGCCAATGGGGGCTGTGGGAAGCGGCGGCCAGCCCATCCCTCAGTTCGCCCCACTTCCCACAACACCCATTGGCCTGGAACGGCGAACCGCAGCCAGTGGGAGCTGCTATTGGCTGAACCTGTGGATGCTGCAGGTAAACAAACTGTCCCGGCCCGCCAGCAGATTTCCCTGATGGGCCGTGTGCCAAAGGTTGCCGATCCCTGGTCTAGGGGCTTGCAGCGTTCTGTTTGAGGCAAGCCACAAACGAGGCACAGGCCTTCTGGCCTAGAGTGAGTAGGCCGCCACCCCAGGGTTGGGGTTGGTGGCGGGGGGTAGGGAGACCCGGGCCCACCCTACACTACTGGGTCCCAGCCCAGGGCCTTAACAGCGGTGGGCATCCTGCCAAAACACACTGGCTCGTATTGCAACTGCACAACATGACTAATGTGTGGTTCCTCTGGGCTACTTCCTACCCCAGTCCATTGGTGTGACTCCATAGTCTGCAGGTCCTCGGTCTCCTTGGGGTAAGTGGCAGACAGCAGTCCCAGCAACTTTTCCCTACTCTCAGTCTCCTCGGGGAGCAGAGTGTCTCATGGCTCAGGGTCTGGTCCAGAATCCTGCAGCTGGCTAAAGACAACTGCCTCCTTCACTGGCTCCAGCTTCCAACAGAGCTGAAGGGCCCACCTCTTATACTTCCTGTCCCACCCCTCTGCTTCCAGCATAGGCGGCAGGGCTGGCTTGGCGCCGCCCACCAGGGAGAGCATAGTGGTCCCTCTGCCTCAGGTCTGGAGGGAGGCCACTCTGCCTCACTACAAGACCACAGACAAGTGATTCTAAGCGGAGGTAACAGAAACAGGTATGGTTACAAACAAAACACACTTTCTCGTGCCAAAACTTAACTTTAGTGAGCTACAATCTTAGCCTAAACAGCTTTCTCATTTACATCAAGCTACAAGCATCTCCAGCCTTTCTGGCAGGAGGATTTAACATTCACAGCATCGGAGGGTGCTGTCCTCTTTAGCCCTTAAGAGATGAATAATTAAGGGGTTCTCTTCTCTTATTTTTAAAGTCCAGTAAACCTTAGAAATGTATTCTTTTGAAGTGTATGCCCCAGATAAAGTTTTTCCTCCCCTGTTGTTTGTCTTTTTCCACTGACTTCCCATCTCCCTGCTGACTCGTATGCCTGGCATCAACTTGCTCAATTTACACTGGAGACACAGGTAACCAGGAAAAACCACATACCTTTGTCTAGGACAAACACGTTTATCAGGAATGCCCCCAAAAACATATTTTAGGAACATATTTCCAGCACACACACATAACTCTTTACAAACTAACTGTACATACATCACACAATAATATTAATGACGAGAGGGTCACCATCTTTCATAAAAAACTTTACTAATGCACTTTTATAGTACAATAATGCTGTATAGAATCAGTTGATTCAATTACTTATTCTTTGGGGTTCAGACCCCCTGTTCTCCCATACGGTGTATGGATGCTCTTTAACACAGCTGTCCAGAGAGAAATGGCTGGTTATAGGGTGTTGGTTTTTCCTTCCCTTAGCTGCCGAATTGCAGCTAAAAATACACTGCTTATCTAGTTACTTTTTTGTGTGTCTCTCATTCATTTCAACATGATATGCAAACATGCACAGATGAAGACAGAATTGGGCCTTCTTAAGCACATACTGCCTGCATTACCAAGCTCTGTGGATGAAGTTTACCCATTTGTCATACACCCATATAGGGTGTAAGTGGTTCTGATGGCTCCTTGCGCACTGTCTGCATAGAACTGAAATTTTTGTTCCATCACAATAGTCATTTCACCCTTATGTTGACAGCATAAATCTTTGATGGTTAACCTAGACCAAACTGATCTATGCCAACATATCATGTTGACAATTGATCTCTTACATTTTCTTCTGCAGCAGTAATTAAGTATTGGAGAAGCTTATGGATCAACTTATTTTAGTTAATGCAAGTCTGAACCTATACCATGAAACAGAAATTTATCATTCTACAGTGATTTTCTTTTCATGCTTCATCAATTCATGTTTACAGCTGGTTTAACTTTTTCTAATCAAAAATAAATCAGCATGAAAAAGCATTAGATTTTTCATTTAGATTCTCAATTGCCTTTTATTACAGAGATAACATCCCTTGTCTGATTTTAAATGGTAGATTATTCCCTTGTTTGGATATGAATAAAAATGCTCTGGTTCCATAATCCAAATGAGCCTCATTTTTATTTTGCCTTAAAAAATGTTGCACTAGACTGAGATGAATTGGCTTAGTTGTGCACGGACATCTCTGAGCCTACCCCAAATTGACACAGAATACTCATTTGTTATAGATGAGTGCTTTTATAACAATAAACTAACAACTGTTTGACATCTCTTATGAACAAAATTCACCTTCATGTAGACACCCTATGGATCATGTAAGCCATTTAAATAGGATTTTACTGCATAGGCTCTTGTATGGGACCTATACAGTGGGCTGAATTTCACCCAGCATGACTGTACTCATGCTTAACTTCCCTGTTGGCCTAACACCACTGACTTCTGTAGAGTTAGGCCAGCAGAGAATCTGGACCTAGGAATTTAACAGGGTAGTAAAAAACTTTTGATATGACTTTAGAGGTCTATACTTCCCCTACAAATGTGATAACGTCACCAACACCTACAGCAGAGCAGGGAGCTGCATTCTGTATACTACTTCAGGACTTTGCAACATCTTCAACAGTAGATGGAGAAACATTGGGCTGGGTCTAACCAAGTTAATAAATGTGGTACCAATTTTCAACTATTTTGTTTTAAAAAGTTAGAAATCAATGTGGTTGTGTTTTGCAGGTAGGATCTGTGGATACTCACAATTGTTTTGTTGTGTTAGTGGGTGTCTCATTGCAATTGCACTCTTTTCCATAGAAACTAATTCATAATGTTCAGCTGAGTGGTAGGCACTCCAAAATGCTCTTTGTATGATGCAACAACCTCTTTACAGAGGAATTGTTTCCTGCCACTGCCTTCTTTTCCTCAGTTGTGTTTCTGAGCAGTCTGAAATATATTTAAATCTAATACGGTTGCCATGACTTTGAGCACAGCATGGAAGTATGCAGAATGCATTCATTCACTAGACCACTATGACTAAGGATAAGATTCTGTCATGGATGTCACAGATTCTGGGACTTTCTGGGACCTCTGGGATTTCTTCGGGGGCCACCGGAGTAGCTGTTGTCCCTGGAGTTCAGCCCCGGGGCCACCCGAGCAGCTGGCCAGAGGGCTGACTGCTGGAGCCACAGTCCCCAGGCTCCTGGAGCAGCATCTGGGGTTGGGTCAGCCCCACAGCAGGTGCAGCAGCCGTGGGGCTGGAGCAGCTGCTGAAGTTCAGCCCCTGGCAGCACTCTGACTGTAAGTCCTCTCCACCCCAAGGATATTTTTAGTAAAAGTCAGGGAGGGGTCACAGGCTTCCATGCATTTTTGTTTATTGCCGTGACCTGTCCTTGACTTTTACTAAAAATACCTGGGTCAGAATCTTAACCCTAGCTATGACTTTTATGTAATGTTGTGTATTTCCTAAGCCCCCCTTTAAATACTTCACAATTACTATACTGCTGCATCTAGATTGTGCATATAATTATCATCTGCAGATCTCAACTGTTATATCAACATAATTCAGACTGTCCCTAGTCAAATACTGGAGCGGGGAAAATAAATGTCAGCTAATGAAAAAGGTGAATCTTAGAATTTCCCCCAAAGAATCCCTAGAGCATATCTTTTAGAAAAACACTGAATGTTAATTTTAAAAATGGCCAGTGATTGAGAAACCGTCATGATTCTTGGTAAATCGTTCCAATGGTTAATTGCTCTCACTATTAAAAGATAGGCCTTATTTCCATTCTTAATTTGTCTAGTTTCAACTGCCAGCCACTGGATCATGTTATACCTTTCTCTGCTAGATTGAAGAGTCCATTATTAAACTGTTCCCCCATAAGTACTTATAGACTGTAATCAAGTCACCCATTAACCTTCTCTTTGTTACCTAAATAGCTCCTTGAATCTATGATCATATGGCATATTTTCTAATCCTTTAATCTTCTTGTGGCTCCTCTATGAACCCACTTCAATTTCTCAACATCCTTCTTAAATTGTGAACAGCACAAATAGACAGAGTATTGGTCACGCCAGTGCCAAATCTAGAGGTAAAATAACCTCTCTATTCCCACTCAAGATCCCCCTGTTTATGCATCCCAGGATTGCATTAGCCCTTTTGGCCACAACATTGAATTGGGAGCTCATGTTCAGCTGATTATCCACCACAACCACATTTTTTTCAGAGTCATTGCTTCCCAAGATGACGTTCCATCATATAAGTATGGGCTACATTCTTTGGTCCCAGATGTATACAATTAGAATCATAGAAGATTAGGGATGGAAGAGACCTCAGGAAGTCATCTAGTCCAACCTCCTGCTCAAAGCAGAACCAACCCCAACTAAATCATCCCAGCCAGGGCTTTTCAAACCGGGCCTTAAAAACCTCTAAGGATGGCAATTCCACCACCTGCCTAGGTAACCCATTCCAGTACTTCGCCACCCTCCTAATGAAATAGTTTTTCCTAATATCCAACCTAGACCTCCCCCACTGCAACTTGAAACCATTGCTCCTTGTTCTGTCATCTGCCACCACTGAGAACAGCCGAGCGCCATTCTCTTTGGAACCCTCCTTCAGGTAGTTGAAGGCTGCTTCAAATCCCCCCTCACTCTTCTCTTTTGCAGAGTAAATAAGCCAAGTTCCCTCCGCCTCTCCTCATAAGTCTTGTGTCTCAACCCCCTAATCAGTTTCGTTGCCCTCTGCTGGACTCTCTCCAATTTGTTCACATCCTTTCTATAGTGGGGGGGCCCAAAACTGGATGCAGTACTCCAGATGTGGCCTCACCAGTGCCGAATAGAGGGGAATAATCACTTCCCTCGATCTGCTGGCAATGCTCCTAATAATTCAGCCCAATATGCCATTAGCCTTCTTGGCAACAAGGGCACACTGTTGACTCCTATCCAGTTCTTATCCACTGTAATTCCCAGGTCCTTTTCTGCAGAACTGCCACTTAACCAGTCAGTCCCCAGCCTGTAGCAGTGCATGGGCGTCTTCTGTCCTAAGTGCAGGACTCTGCACTTGTCCTTGTTGAACCTCATCAGATTTCTTTTGGCCCAATCCTCCAATTTGTCTAGGTCCCTCTGGACCCTATCCCTACCCTCCAGCATATCTACCTCTCCCCCCATCTTAGTATCATCCACGAACTTGCTGAGGGTGCAATCCATCCCATCATCCAGATCATTAATGGAGATGTTTAGCTACATTAAAACTCCCCCCTAAAAGTTGCTGTTTGCTGGTGAAGAAGGACTACTCTATTCAATTTTGGAGAGGACTACTTTTTGGTACTGGGCCAGTATGATGATGACAAAAAGTCTGTAAAGTGCTTTGAGATTATTTGTGGCACAGATTACTTTATAAGCATTTTTTGCAGTACTGAGTTTTCAATGTGAGAGGCTGTATTCTAGCATATAGGGTGGTTTTATACAATATTTCACATACACATGTGAAAAATAAGCTCATCTAGGTATACTTAATTCTCCCTCAGTACAGGGAGGTGAGGGATAGACTAGATGACATCTTGAGGTCCCTCACAGTTCTAAATTATATGAAATCAGAATTTTCTACAAATATGTCATTTTTGATACAACTCTAAGGGCTGGATTCTAATTTCCAGTGCTCAGCAAGGATCATGGAACATCTCTCAAGAGGCAGTACAATCTAGCAGATTGCACAGTGGCACCAGGTGCCAAGAAAACCCAAGTGTAACCTGAGAGCTGCCCCTGACTCACTGTGTGGGTCTTGGCAAACCACTTCACTTCTACAAAAAGAACAGGAGTACTTGTGGCACCTTAGAGACTAACAAATTTATTAGAGCATAAGCTTTCGTGGGCTACAACCCACTTCTTCGGATGCATATGCATATGCATCCGAAGAAGTGGGT
>NW_020664446.1:22320519-22332471 GCF_002925995.2 Terrapene triunguis
ACCCACTTCTTCGGATGCATATGCATATGCATCCGAAGAAGTGGGTTGTAGCCCACGAAAGCTTATGCTCTAATAAATTTGTTAGTCTCTAAGGTGCCACAAGTACTCCTGTTCTTTTTGCGGATACAGACTAACACGGCTGCTACTCTGAAACACTTCACTTCTGAGTGTCTCAGCCTTTCCACCCAAAAAGTGACAATAATACTCAGTTCCCTCTTCTCCTGGTGACTTCTATGAAACTTGTTTTGTATAGAACTTTGGAAAAATGAAGTTCTACATAAGTGGTAAATGTTATTATCAGGAATATCCTGCACCTTTGCATACTGAATACACAGATCTCAACCTGAAATTTCTGCATTCCTAGTCAATACTGCAGTCACCAAGTAAATATAAGGACATGAAGAGCATTCTCCTATGGAAACTGGTGAATTTGCTATTTGAGCCCTTTTTTTCCTTTGACCATATCTGAACAGTTTGTAGGGGTTTTTTATAACCTATTCATCCAAAACCCCATGTAGATTCTACATTGTGTTGATTTTGTTCTTTTCAGAAAGTGCTGACTGAAGAGACAGACTAAAACTCTTCTGTGTGATTTTTTTGGTTTCTGAAGGTTCATAAAGGTCAGATTAAAATGCTGGTCCACATTCTTCAAGTGCATGATTGCTTGGGAGCTATGTGAATGATGTTCAGATTATTTGGTACATCAAAAACTACAGTTTAAGTAGTTTTAAGATTTTTAAAGGAGAGAGAATGGCAGGACTAGTGAATGCAGGTCTTGGTCTTTGATTTTACCCTTTCCCCATGAAATCTTTTTGTCCCATTCAATAGCACATCCTCTGCATAAGTCTTTACTACTACTACCTCCTGATCTATGCAGGTCAATTTCCAAGAGGAAATTTTAACTTGAGACCATCTACTTGATAGCATATGCAGTGTGCATAACCAAAATGAAATCAATGCGAGTTTTGTAAGTGGAAGAACTGTAGGAATGGGTGAGACGGTAAGGTATACTATCAAGTACTAATTTTTGTGTACATAAATCACGATGTAACTAACATAATGACATTATCATAATCAAAGTTTGGACTGCAGGTTAGCACATTCTGGGATGCAATCCAGACTAATGAGGAGTTGTATCCCCACCTATCCTGCAATCTTAGGTGCCTCGCAGTGTTTTGCTGCTGTAGCTCCCAACTTGGGCCCCTCATAAACAACCAAAAAGCATGCAGGTCCCACCCGGATTGTCTGTGTATAGCTGCAGCCTGCCAGCAACACTCCAGTCACACTCCAGCTTCCACAAGCCTTGGATGCCACTCGCAGGGTGACCCCAACACACTCCCAAGTCTCAAATTTTCCCCCAAAAGCTTGTGTTCTGCACTGTCCAGCCCTCTCCTGGACAGCTGAGATATTATAGGCCGGTTGCCCCTGTAAGAGGTCAGTATCCAACAGTTTGCCACTTCAACTGGAGTTACCCAAACAGTTCACATGCGTCTGATGAAGTGGGTATTCACCCACGAAAGCTTATGCTCCAATACATCTGTTAGTCTTAAAGGTGCCACAGGACTCTCTGTTGCTTTTTACAGATCCAGACTAACACGGCTACCCCTCTGATACCAAACAGTTCAGTTTAAACACAAGAGTGGATTAGTTTTGATTAAAAAAATAAGATAAATGTATAACTACAAAGGGATATACTTGCACTCACGTAAAATCTAAGGTATTAAAGTCAGAAATGGTACAAAAGAAATAAATATGAAATGCATTCTAGTAACTAAAACTTAAAAAGACAGACTTGGTTCAAGGTAAAATCCTTACCATCCATTCCTAGAAATAGGGCTGACCAAATTCTCAGGTCAGAACCCCTCATCTTAGGTGAAAGAGAAAGAAAGAAGAGGGAGAGAAAGAAAGAGAACCTGAGGTATTTTGCCCCCCACTTTTAGAGTCCAGTCACCCTGTGAAATGCATTTTCCTGAGGGCTACCCCTAGATAAAGTTCCTTCCTGCTGTGAGGATGGAGACAAAGTCTCATGGTGGAAGAGGTTCTATGTTTTTGTTTGTTAAAATGCAGATTGACCTGTTCCTGCCCCCCGCCCCAGATGCCAAAGAATGGCCACCTGACTGGTAATTGCCAATCGACTTTGATGACACACAGCTAGAAGCATCAGCTTGTCCTTTGTCTTTGAGAAACATGTTTACCCCCTCCGCAGACTTATCTGGGCAACACATTTCAGTCAATTTCAGCTTATGTTCATAACTTTACATATAATGTTGCTACACACCTTTAACCAAGATATTGACCAGCAGCTTATTCTTTTTCAAATGATACATCACAAGGCATATTTTCTATAAAGATTATTACAATGGTGTGTAGGCTGTGAATACAGGGAAGCATTCGGTCACAGTTATATTCTGAGAGTTATCCTAGACCAAGGCACAGTAATGACAATTTCTTATTTATTTGATTTATTTCAGTACACTTACCAGTCTCAAAAATGGACTATTAAAATCACAAGAGAACTGAAAACAGAAACTTCAACTCAGCTTCCTCCAGCTAAAAATCTAAGACAAGAGCCTCTTTGGGGGAAGGAGAGCTTTGTCAATACGGTTCTGAGAACCAAACTGTGCCATTTAAGCACTATCCACTGGTGCTCAGTTGCTCCCTATTGTGTGGTGGGAACATGCACAATGTACCATCCTTTCAGTCCCGCTGCATATCCAGCCAATCCCAACATACTGTGCAGAGGAAATAAGGGCCTGTGTTCCTGTCTTTTCTTCACATCTTGGGGATGATCTGCTCCTCCCCAGAACCTGCTGTTGTAAATGACCCTTTCTTCCTTGCCTATATCTTCTAACTCCTCTTGATTTGTTAAACTCTAGAGTGCTACTGGTTAACTCTACAAAGTGTACTGACTTACATTTTTCATGGAAGAAGCTATAAAATTTTATTCTATTCTATTCTTTTAATAAATCAATACATGCTGACAATTTTAGTCTGCTGGAGGCAAGGGCTAAATTTAGAGACACCTTTAAAAGTTGTGGAAAACTGACAGCCCATTCTGCTTTAGTTTAGTTTACTCAGTTTCTGTAGTACTGAATAATTCCTAATTAAGTAGGCCACAGATTTACAGAGCTATGCAAGTACATGATCAGACTTCCTTTTTTCTTAAATATGAAGTTGTTCATACTGATTTGATGGGCTTTTTGAAAAACAAACAAAAAACAAAACAAAAAACCCCACTAAAATAGCTTAAGGAATACATTTGCTATGATACCACATTTACAATGTTAATGTTGTGGGTGAAGACAACCGACATGGTTTCTCTATCTGCATGACTGATTTTCACATCCTGACAGCCATTGCTGACATTCGTGTTCTTCAAGACATTTTGATGATCAGTGTTACAGTAATAGCTACAGTGGAGGAGGCAATAAGTTCCTGTAATTCAGATTGAACTGATGACCCAGAACAACCTGCAGAGCCTATGAGAGCTCTGCCAGTTACGATCTTTCTTTTTGATGTCACTATGTCGATTTTGTTTGAGATTATTTGAAACTTGATTTAGTTAAAACTAGTAGCCTTTGGCTAGTGGGAGATTTCAGAGTAGTGCGCTCTGGAGAATAAGGATGGTCCAGTGCTTAGGGCACTACCATGGGACTCTAAAAGATCTGGATTCAGCTCCATGTTCTGCCAGTTTCCCTGGACAAGTCACTTGGTGCCTAAAGATGCAGACAGGTGGTTAGTGGGATGTTAAAAAGCACCTAACTCCCACTGAAATACATTTAAAACTCTGAGCCTGAGTCTTTCTGTGCCTCAGTTCCCCATCTTTAAAATGGACTAATAGCACTTCCCTAACTCACAGGAGTGTTGCAAGGATAAACACTCTAGACAGATTATGAAGTCTCAGATACTTTGATAACCAGGACCGTATAAGTACCTAAGGCTGGGTCTACACTACAGCGGGGGTCCGACCTAAGATACGCAACTTCAGCTACATGAATACCGTAGCTGAAGTTGCGTATTTTAGGTCGGCTTACCTGGCGGTGAGGACGCGGGAAAGTCGACCGCTGCCGCACTGCCGCCGACTCCGCTGCCGCCTCTTGCCGAGGTGGATTTCCGGAGTCGACGGCAGAGCGATCAGAGATCGATTTTACCGCGTCTTCACTAGACGCGGTAAGTCGATCCCCGATAGACCGATTGCTACCCGCCGGATCGGCGGGTAGTGAAGACATGCCCTAAGACAGACAGTGGGCTCAGCAGCTGACACTTCATGCCCAAGGTAGGGAAACAGAGACACTTTTCCATCCCAGCAGCCAGCAAATAATTTCACTAATGAGCAATTTTTCCCTGTCACACAAATTCTAAACCTATCAAATAAACTGTAAATTTAAGTGAAAATATTTAGTTTTCAAATATCTTACCAAGTCAAGGGTTTAGTAGGATGATTTTGCTAATTAGTCTAAAATTTGGCACAAAGATTCCAGAAAAATAGCAAGTCTGTTTAATTGTTCTTTACTCTCAGATCCCTTCTTGGCCCAACTTCTCCCATGGACAATAAAATTCTTTAAAAATTTCTCTGACAGAGATTGACAGACACCAGAAATTAATCCCACTGGCTGTAATCTTTCGGCGCTATTAAACAGTGTTGCTGCATCTCAACAGTTTATATGTTTTTCTTAAAACCCTAGCTCCTAGAGGTAAAGGATTATGGATCATTTTTTAAAAGTGAAAGTATGTTCCTCAGCCTTCGAGTTTGGAGAAAAGCCCAAAAATGTCAACTAAATCTACCCTACATGCAGGGCCGGCTCTGGCTTTTTTGCCACCCTAGGCAAAAAAGCCTCCGGCCGCCCCCCCCCTCCACGGGGGGGGGGCGGCCCCCGGAGCCCGGGGGCCAGAGTGCCGGGGGCAGGGCGGCGAGCCCCGGCGGCCGGGGCGAGGGGGGGGGGGGGGGGGGCGGGGCCGCGGGGGGGAGGGCGGCGAGCCCGGCTGTGGCCCCGCTCTCCCCGGCGGCCGGAGCGCCGCGCCGCCCCCCTCCAGGTGCCGCCCCAAGCACCAGCTTGGGTGCCTGGTGCCTGGAGCCGGCCCTGCCTACATGTTCAAAAATCAGAAGGCAAATAAAATTCCATTTTTTAAAAAGTCTCATGTTTTGAATGTTTAGTTTGACAATACTGCTATTAGCCTGCACACTGGGCATACAGTCCACTAACTACAATTGTACTGCAATGTGAGGGGAGTGAGAGAACAACCTTTCATCATTAATCCAATGCTCTGGAGCAGATGATGCCTGTCACAGAATCACTGACCATCAGGTATGCCTGAGAAGTGAGAACAAGAATTTTATGTGGGCAGTAGCTTCCAAGACGTTTCAGCAAGCATATGTGCTGAATTCTTTCTATTCCAGTTTGGGCATAGAGGCACTGAGTCACTTGCCTGGATGAGGTTTACCCTTGCTGCTGCCCCAGTTTCCCTTCTTGGGCTCCTCAGTAACTCATAAAAGCTTTCATGTGGCCTTTTAGAACACCTCTTCTTGGGGGCTGTTTTTTAACTTTAAAAAACCAACTCCCTGGCTGAGGCTTTTCATTCAGCTCACATGTTCCTACTCTCCAGCCCCGCTGCTGGTACTACCTCTCTGCACTCTCCTGTCCAGGTCCTTAGGAGCTAAGAATAGTCTGTGTGTGGGAGTGATCACGCCAACCTTCTCCCTATCTAGGAGCAACTCCCAAAACTTCTTATCTGGAGTCTCCTTTTCAAAAGGACACAAGACATTCTCTGTCTTATAGTCTCCACAGGCCTCTCTTATCTATCCCCAGAGGCCTGATTTATCTACATGACTCATATGTCACATGACATTACTCATTCTCTCCACCTGGGCAAGGGAGCTAGGTGTCTCACAGGTTGGTCTGGGACCCATCTCCGCTTGAAGAGGCCAGCCACCTTGCAGAAGGTAGCCAGGTAGAAAGTATACCAGAGTGGTGGCAGGTAAGATGGTGCTCTCTCTTTCACAAATTATAGAGAAATGCGCAGACCTTCAAATCTAAAGTATTTGTTATTTAGACTGTAAGCTCTCCGGGGGCAGGGATTCTCTCTTACTATGTGTATACATTGCCTAGCCCAGTCATCATCATCAAATATGGATAGTTTACTGAGGACCATTGCACCAGCCAGAATGACTACGGTTGATGGTGTTACACCAGGCATCGTGTAGTGAAGTTCCCAGATCTGGCTCAATCCTGCAAATCTATGAATCTCTTGGGCAGCCCCACAGGCCAGGAAGGGTCAGGTCAGGTACCCTTTGGGCATCAGTGAACCATCTGAGTGCATGGTGTGCTGGGGTGTTTTATTCATCCTGGTGATCTGACTGAAGAGCGTGCAGTGCTGCTTTTGAATATAATGAGCAACTGAAGGAAGGCCAGTATCTGCAAGATTATAATGTAGAACCATTTTTTGCTCAAGATTTAGCACTAACTGTTCATATAGAATGCATCTAGCCGCTCCAAGTCTGCTTGAAAGAGAATCCAGGTTCTGAACCGTATAGCAATACAGGTAATACACAGGTTTGGCAGATCCTGATCTTTGTCTGAGTGAAAATGTTTTTGTGTCCATAAACAAGACATGAACTTTATGCAGGAAGTGGTGAGACCTATTTATCAAAGAATGTCTGGTTTGCCACAACCATTTGAACTCTGCTTGCAGCCTAGGTTGACAACCTGTCAACACTCTGCATTGTACTTGACCCCACCTGCATTGGTAGTTTTGGGGGCCCAGCTCTGAGGTTCTGGTCTTCTTCTTGGTCTTCGGTCACAAGACATTCAATCCCACAGTGTGGGTGGAGTCTTGGGGACCTCGAAGGGCATGGCAGCAATTCTCTGACTTCTCCACAAGCAAGGCATTGTCATCAGCGTAGTCTTGGTCAGCAAACACTTCTTGACCAACCTTGATTCCGACATGCGTAGTGGCAAGTGGATAGCCAAGCAATAGCTTCACTGAATAGAGCCAAGGCTAGAATACATCCCTGCTGCCCACCTGCGGTTGCATAGAAACACGACAAAATGATATACCAGGAATCAACACACACACTTGCACCGGTACCAGTGTGAAGATCACCTACCAGATTTAGCAGAAGATCTGGGATACCAACTCCTTTCAGTGTGAGCCAAAGTGAAGAACTGTCAAACAAATCAAAATTGATATACACCACATGAAGCGGGCAGTTAAATTCTTGATGCAGCTCAGCCAGAAGCTGAAGGGTAAGAATAACATCCATTATGTACCACCGAAAAATGAAACCTGATTCCTGTGGAACTCAAGGTCTGTTAAGGAGCAGCTGAATACTACCAAGCAGAATGTGAGCAAAGACCTTTCCAAGGACCAGTAACTATGAGATTGGCATGTAACACAAGGACACTATGATGCTATCTTTCCATTCTGCTGGTATTTTGCCTCATGCTCACACATTTAAGAACAGTTGATGCAGGCCGATGCTCATTAGTTGAAGGCACCTTTGAGCAACTCTGGCGGAAAACCATCAGGTCCTGCAGCACATCCATTCCATAACTTTTGGATGGCCCTTTATACTTCCTCAAGTGATGGGCGGGGGGATCAATGTTTGTCCCTGGGTCTGAAGCCATATGTTTGCCAGGTCACTTACCTCTGGACAGTCACAAGCAGATATGTGGCTCAGCATGATTACATAATGAGACACTAATTTCAATTTGCGCCTCCAGAAGCTACCATAATACAGAGTAAGAGCAGATGAATTTTTGGTCATTTTAAATAATTTCTACTGTGGGCAAAGGTTTCTGGTATCTCATCAATATTTCCAAGTTTTTCAATAATGTAAAATATTGTGATTGAACCTCCTCCTCTTCCATCACCATAAAAGAGTCCTTTCTTCTCTTGCTTGACTGTCAGTCCTCACTCTGGTTGTCTTATTACCAGAAGAATTATGTAGTTCAATGAATTCCCACTGCCATTGCATCCATAAACCTGCAGTCTTAAACTCTGTTCAAAACATGTTAAGGGTTGAAGTGACTAGGAGTCTCATCATCTATGCCATCCATTTCCATTTCTAATTTTACATCTGTCCTTGATCTGTTACTCATCCTTCACTGTTGGCAAATTAGAATATATAAACTGGATTGTAGAATCAACCATAGAAGTGATTCTATCTCCAGTCTTATCCCCAGGGTCAGACTGAGCACTAACGGGTTGTGTGGCTATTCTTGTTCCTTTGTACAGTACACCTCAGCAGGGGTGGTTCAACCTGCAGTCACAGAGGTCTGCAGCTAATACGGCCATACCATCTCTAGTGTGACATTCAGTTTATGTGCTTTAATGGCCTGTGGGATACTGTGTGAGCTCTGGGGTGATCATTTGAACTCCACAAGGAATTAATATGTTTTGCCTTTATTGCAATGCTGACAGGGCACAATGGAAGCTCCCACTCTTCCCCCCAAAAGAAGCCGCCTTTGGCTAGCCTACACTAGTTCTGGACACATTATATAGCATCTTCTTACCACTCAGTCAAAGCTAGCATGGCACATGAATCAGCAAAGAAGGCTGCACACCAAACACTGGACATTCCTGCTGGAATGCCTAGTCAAGTTGCTTTGCAGAGAGGTCTAGCTTTGCCTGCATCAACCCTCCTATTCAGTACAGAAATAAGGAAGGACAAATACTGCTATGTTTACTACTGCATCTTTTTGCTACTATAGTAACAAGTTTAGTCCCTCCCTGGCTGAGAAGCCAGCCAAGCTGCCTCTTGGCCTTAAAATATGATTTCTTGCCCTTTTTCCTTAGTATTTCTCTAGTAAGGATTTTGAACTTACCAAAATAAAAAAACCTATAACTTCTCTCTGATGCAGTTCCCTGTGCTGTCTTTTTTCTTTGCAGGAAAAAAGAACTTTTGCGAACTTATTTCCACAATCAGACCATCACACACAATGTAGAAACTCACTGTCATTTATCAGCAATCTTTCTATAACCATTTCTCAAAGTTCTCTAGACACAGCTGCACAGCTTCATAGTTCCTCTAATATATCAAACCAAGGGTTTTAAAAGAAACAACCTATGGTTACATGCACTCTTGCAGGACACATATGTAACAATCACTTTTGCCAAGATCTTCAAGAGTGACTACTGATTTTGGTTGTTTCAGTTTTTGAGTGCCTAACTTGAGACACTTGAAGGGAACTGATTTTCTGAGATTGGGCTCATCACTTTCTCAAATGTCAGGCTTATTTAAGGTGTCTCAAATGGGCATCCAAAAATTGAGGCATCTGAAATCACTAGTCACTCTTGAAGCTCTTGACCATTCTCTTGATCAGATCTGAATGAACTGTATTATCTTGCAACACCAAAAGAACTATTAAATGGTTCCTGTTAATTACTGGTGAATAATCAGTATCTTCCCATCCATCACCAATTGGCTGTATTCTAATTGCCCATCTTCCACATTGGATAACTGCAATATTGTAAATAACACTTCGCTGTGTTACTATAATTGCAATTATTTGATCTCCTTAAATCTTAATATTTAGATAAGAATTCACATAAGACACTAGACTCTGAAGAAGCTACATTTGTAGAATGCTGAGCAAGTCCTTCCTGGGTAGGAGACTTGCTTTCTTCCAAAGGGTGAAAGAAAGGTCTTTGACTGCCCGTCAGATTTCAGAACAGCAGCATCAATATGCAAGAAGGTTAATGTCTCACAAAGTACTGGGAAGCTGCATATTACATTTATCAAAAGATGTGTAAATGAGCTATATGGGAGTCTATTACAATGTCTTGCATAATTTATTCCATGTACAATAAAAAGCTGATCAGATTTCATGCATGTTTACTTTTTGAAAGATAAATTGCCTGCGTGTTTGAACTAGCTGGAGAATACAAATATGTTTCAAAATAATGTGTTTATCTCCCTGACATTTTAATCTTTAAAACTTTCTTATCCTTGTTATTTTCACATAGCAGTTCTCTTTTATAAAAGAGAATAATCTCTCCCGAACATGAGATGAGTTATATTGTTTGAAACATTCAGTATATATAAAGACTATTCAGGTGTATTACATATGCATAAATTAAACAATAGAAACATATAAAAAAAACTAACTTCAGATTTTCCCCCCTAACATTTTAAAGGCTAAGAAAATAAATTACTTTCAACAGACTCTTAAATTGATACTATTACAAGTTTGTGTAATTTAGAGTTGGTTGTCTTATAAATAAATGTATAATGTAAAAGTCCTGATGGTAGTATCACTTACTCTAGCAAGTAATTCTTACTTGAACAAGTAGTCCCATTGCAAGATCAGACCCTTATGCATCAGCCTTTTCTGTATTAAGAACATGATAATAGCCAGTAACGCACGTTGTACGGGCATATGTATGGCTTCTTTTCTAAATTGAAAAATCAGATAAATAAATAAAACATGTAATTTAATGTATAAATCTATTTTTGGCATTTCCATGACATCCATCACCATATTATCTTAAAAGATTTTATTACTATGTAATAATTTCCCCTAAATAAACAGATGGACATTCCTACAGTTAAGTAGTCTTATACAAACCTTGTGCTCTCTATCTTGTCGGAAAGTGTAGATGAAACACATTTTAGCTTTGCTTTGTCTAGAAAACCAGTTACTTTCCCCCAAATCCATTGTTATTGCATTTTTTTTTTTTAGTTTTGTACATTAGGTTTTTATCTGAAGTTTCCTGGCCACACTTTCTATGTCCCTTGAAGAATATTTCTTGCAACAGTTGTGAATCCAGAATCCAGAAGACTGCATGTTATTGACCACCTTGTTGACGTTGTTAAGAAGTCTGGTAGATGAGCAGGACTTTTTGTTTAGAGTTCAGGTACTGATCATCTCTTGAAAAGGCACTGCTATTAAGCTAACTTATTACACTTCCAAAACATTTTCAAACTGAGTAGTTCAATTTTCAAGCTTGTTATTTCCAAAGATCAAGAAAGAGAATTTGGAATGCAGAAGTCTCATTGGTGGCCTCACACTGTCCTAGTAAGCCCCTTCACACCATTTGATATTTTATATTTCATCTGCTTGCTTGCAGGGTAGCTCCACTGCTCCATGAATATCACTTAACTTCAAGTTCTTGTCTGATTTCAAAGGAGCAGTTTTATTTCACATTACAGTAAAGTTTTCTGAACTAAGATTTTATCCACTTGCAAAGCAAGATGCTGTATTTTTCAGACCAAAACCCCTGGATCCAAATAATTTTAAAAGGCCTTTGCAAGAGAGTCTCTAGCAATTATATGAACTCTGGAAAAGATTTTTTTTAAAATGCGACTTATAATTGAGCATATACTATATAATAGATATAATGAATGTCCTCGGTAATGAAAGAGACAAGATACACATTTGAGTAGGAAACAAAACTTCCTACATAGAGAAAACAATTCCAGAAATCATTCTGTAATGAAATAACTTCATTTATAATGAAGCTGCAGTGACAAATTCTGCACTGATTTGCACAAAATTAGGCCAGTTATGTCTTTACAAATCTACAACTCTAGTTTATTAGATATATTCTGCAAACTCCTTACTTTAAAAAAAATCTCTTATATTATTTTATTATGGTATTTCCTAGCATCCCCCCCCTCCCATTGTGCAAAGCACTGTATAAACACATAACAAAGGGATGGTCCCAGTCTGGAAGAGTTTACTTAAAAATGAACCCATTACCAAAGTCTCTGGGCCCCAGTACAAAATGGAAAGCTGTAAGTAAGTTGGTGGAGCTTTTTACAATGGTTTTCCAGCAACATTTTGTCTCGGATGCAGGGCCGGCTCCAGGCACCAGGCACCCAAGCTGGTGCTTGGGGCGGCACCTGGAGGGGGGCGGCGCGGCGCTCTGGCCGCCGGGGGGAGAGCCGAGCCCCAGCTGGGGCTCGCCGCCCTCTCGCCGCCCTGCCCCCGGCGCTCTGGCCGCCGGGGG
>NW_020664446.1:22332871-22433822 GCF_002925995.2 Terrapene triunguis
GGGGGGGGGGCGGCCGGAGGCTTTTTTGCCTGGGGCGGCAAAAAAGCCAGAGCCGGCCCTGCTCGGATGAAATTAAAAATGCCATGCACTTCATCAGATTCTTCCACATATAGACACCCATTGACCTGAGCCATAATTCCATCATAAAGAAACTATTGATTGGAAGGATATCATGGGACATTGCACTAGCTCATCAGGGAACTGAGGTTCTAAAGCTCCCTCTACAAGGGCAGCCTAAAGCTACAGTGTTATGTGCCAACAAAAGGGAGGGACACAACAAAAAGGAAAAACAAAACATTGGGTGAAATCCTGGCCCTATTGATGTCAATGGCAAAACTCTCTAACTGCAGTGGGGCCAGAATTTCACCCATTGTCTCTTTGGGTGAGTCTACACTTCAAGTTATTCCCAGCTCAAGGAGACATACTTGCACTAACTCTCATTGAGCTAGTGTGCTAAAAATAGCATATACGTGCCTAGGATCTCAGATAATGTGTGCGGGCATGGGGCAGCTAGCTGCTGCTACATTCTATTTTTAGCATACTAGATGGATTTAAACCGGGAGCCCCTTTGCCCTGGACAACTTCCACAGTCAGGCCAAGGCTTTCCTCAGCTTGGCCCAAAGGGGAGAGTCGAGTGTCTAATGTAGGCAGCCTTGCTTCAGCCAGGAGAAACCAAAATAAAGATGAAATAAACATCCGTAACTTAAATTGTCTGGCAAAAAATGCAGTCCCCCTATTATGAATAAGTTGGTCAGTTTCTCAGGTTATCGTTGCTTTGTGGTTAGGGCTTGGTCTGGGATCTCCCCAAACTAGGAGTAAAGAGACAGAGCACATCCACCTTCCTTGGCAAGCCCCAAGGCATTTCCTCTTCCTATTTATATATTTGACATAATGAACCTTGGTGGAAAGGATCCTCCCATTATAGCTTCTCTGGGGAAGGGCAGGCACTATTCATACATCCATCCATCCAGATTTGTATATGGATGCCCAGCACCACAGAGTTTTCTGGCTGGTTCCCTCTGAAGACAGTTAACCTTTCACTTTATGGGTTTCTGTGGGTTCTGTTCTCCTCAGCTTACTCACATATTGCCAAATAATGACATTTCTCACTGGTAAGAGAATACTCAGTTACGATTATGACAGAAAATAATTCATAATAAATATGAAAATACTTATACTTGTAACTGACTGGGTCATATTTTACTTCACTGGGTAAATACATGAAAGTGATTTCTTGATTAAACATTTCATCTCAGAAAAAAATCATAAATTAATATTTCACTTGTTTATATTTAACTTTTTAGCAATTGTAGAACTTATGGGGAATAATGCAAAGAACTTAGATGACAACTTTGGATACTGTATAAATGTAATCCTGATTCTGGAGACAAAATACTCTCTAACTCAACTGCAGATAATTTATTCCTGGTTGTGACTATACCTGACTGCTTCAGGAGGACAGACTAGTCCTTGATGGCCATTATGGAATCTAGATCTTCTGGAGGACACATTAAGGACTACACTGAACACATGTTACAAAAACAGCGATGTACACACAGAATATCTAAATTACTCAATTTTTAAATGGGGGAGCTTTTAAAATCATGCTTTATTCACTTTTTTTAACAAAGTGTTTTGAAGATGGATCTTCACTATCTAGAAGACCAACTTTCTCTCTGTGAGCCTTTATAGCAGCTGAGGTCAGCTAAGACAGCTGAGGTAAGACAGTGAAGTAGCACAATATGGTTTTTCCACAATGAACTTACTCAAAACAAGCCCAAACCCATATATGTAGAAAAGCCAACTCCAGGCCTTTATGCTGAGATGAGTTGCCCAAGGGTAGATGATTTTGATCCCATCCGGCTATTCTCTGCTGCCTTAAAAGGGGACCAGGCCAAAACATGTTCCTTGACAGGGTGATAGAGAGTACTCAACTGCAATAACAGTCAGCAGTAATAGATGACTAAACCAATGCTATTCTATATAATCAGCAGATCAAGAATGTCAAACAGATGGACATCCTCTATAAATATTTTTTAAGTATTAGAATTTTACTTGCATCTGCTGTAAGTTACATAGTCTCAGTTCTGGCTAACACCCTCAGGCCAAATCTACTAGGACCACTTTTCCAGTATAGCTAGACCAGTATATATACAGCAAAGCACTTCTAGTGTGGACTCTGCTTATACCAGCCAAATTGTGCTTTTGGCAGCATAGTTTATTTCCCACTCCTGCTGAGCAAAATAAGCTATACCAGCAAAAGTGCAGCTTTACTGGCATAATAAATTGATCTCTTCATGAGTGGCTTTTGGGGGCATACTGCATTTGTCAGGGAATCATACCTTTTCACACCTCTAACCTACATAGCTAAGCCAGCAAAACTTTGTAGTGTAGACTGGGTCTCATATTGGTGACAGCAGTGGCATAATTAATTTGGAAGGAGATCCACACGAGCACGGGGCATCCACACAAGTATATCTGATTGCAGGTCTGGGGCCTAAGGCTCAGATCCACAAAGTGATTTAGGTATTAGGATGCTCAGCATCACACTGCCTAACTTTTAGGCACTAAGAAAATCATAGGAGAGGAGAAGGAGAAGCTTCCTTATAACCTTTAGCCCAGTGGTTAGAACACTCCTCATATGAAATGTGGGAGTCCACTCATTCAAGTCCCCCCTCTGCCTAAGGAGCAGAAGGGATCTGAATAGGTATCTGTCACCTCTCAGGTGAGTGCCCTAACCATTGGGCTCTTGAATAGCCCGATGTGGGTCTCCCTCCATCTCTCCTATTGAAATTGTTCCACTTTAATTAAATAGTTGACAGATTAAATATTAATTGGGCCAGAGAAAAAGTGAGAATGACTCCAGCAGCAGCCAAATGGGTGGGGGACAGACTAGCAGAACCACAATGGAAATATGAAAACTCATATACCCCTAGAGGAAGCAGAGGTGAGAACAGGACCCAGAGGGTCTGAAGCAGCCACAGCAGCAACCAGGATATGACAGAGGAGCAGGGTGTGGGAACCAGAGGGGCTGGCATGGGACCAGGAGCAGATAGAAATCCCCCAGACTCTCTTTTGCAGCTAGCTCTACTTCCCCTTCCACTGAGCCTCCCCTCACTCCCCCTCTGTCCTCCCGTTTGCAGGGAACTTCCACCCCTCCATTGACTCTGTAGCCTAATGTGTAGAACACTCACCTGAGAAATGGCAGATCCCTGTTCAAATTCCTTCTCCTCCGGCAGAGCGGGGACTTGAACCAGTGGTCTCCCACATCCTGGTTAGTGCTCTAACCATTGGACTAAAGATTATAAGGGAGATCCTCCTTCCCCAGCTGTTTTGTGCACAGCTAGGCAGCCTCTGACCTCTACATTTGGTTTGTTTAGGATTTCCGAGGGGGAAAAAACCCACAAAACCCACAAAATATTTCACAACATTGCAACAACTAAAAATACAATATTTTATCCATCTCTAATTAGGTAGCAGCTCATGGCTTGGGTTTCCAGGGCGAGTCCTTTTCTCTCTATTCTCTGAAGAAACCAGCCAAGTCTTAATACCAAATAACAGCCAGGTATATAAATCAATCTATGAATTTCTTCAAATTCCTACACTAGGGGACAGACTGTGCCTTTAAGACACAGCCCTGGGCCAGAAGGCTATCAAGGAGGTGACACTGTAGTGGCAGCCCCAGGAGAAGGACTCCACCAGCATTCCTCTTGGAGCCCAGCAGGCCCGTGCTGTCAGCAGGAGATAGCTGTCCTTTGCTGGGTATAGCATGCATTCATCTCTGTGCTCACCAAGCTCCAAGTAAGGTATAGAAGGGGATAGGAACATGGATCAGCCTTTCCTCTGACCTTTTCTCTTTGGGAGGCTGCTGTTACCAATGATGCTAGTGCAATGACTACGCTCCTTAGCTACCTAGTGGCTGCACAGTGTACAGAGATATAGGTGATAGGGTAGACTCATTGTACTAACTCCTACTCCTGCATCTGCAGAAGACCAAAGTCACTCTACTCCTAAATTTCTTCTAAACTGAATCCTTAATGCTAACTGTAAAAGAACAGCAGGGTTACCAGTTGTATTCCATTGGTAGGACAAATGAAAAGTACTCCACTTAGGAAGGAACAATCAGTTGCACTCATACAAAATGAGAAATGACTGCCTAGGAAGGAGTACTGCGGAAAGAGATACGGGGGTCATAGTGGACAACAAGCTAAATAGGAGTCAAGAGTGTAACACTGGTGCAAAAAAAGCGAACATCATTCTGGGATGTATTAGCGGGAGTGTGGTAAGCAAGATGTGAGAATTAATTCTTCCACTCTAGTCCGCACTGATTATCCTCAGCTAGAGTATTGTGAGGAGTCCAGTGGCACCGTAAAGACTAACAGATTTATTTGGCATAAGCTTTTGTAGGTAAAAAACTCACTTTTTCAGATGCATGAAGTAAAAATTACAGATACAGGCATAAATATATATTGGCACATTTTGAAGGGCAATTTAGTCATGGTGGATGTAATCCACTCCCAATAATAGATGAGGAGGTGCCAATACCAAGAAAGGGAAAATTGCTTTTCTAGTGGCTTTGGAGTGGCTGGCTCACTACAAAAGCAATTTTCCCTTTCTTGGTATTGACACCTCCTCATCAATTATTGGGAGTGGACTACACCCACCCTAAATTGGCCTTCAACATTGGTTCTCCACTTGTAAGGTAACTCCCTTCTCTTCATGTGCCAATATATATTTATGCCTGTATCTGTAATTTTCACTCCATGCATCTGAAGAAGTGGGCTTTTTACCCATGAAAGCTTAAGCCCAAATAAACCTGTTAGTCTTTAAGGTGCCACCGGACTCCTCGTTGATTTTGTGGACACAAACTAACACGGCTACCCCTCTGATACTGGAGTATTGTGTCCAGTTCTGGGCGACACATTTCAGGAAAGATTGGGACAAATTGGAGAAAGTCCAGAGAAGAGCAACAAAAATGATTAAAGGTCTAGAGAACATGACCTATGAAGGAAGATTGAAAAAATGGGGTTTGTTTAGTCTCGAAAAGAGAAGACTGAGTGGGGACATAATAACAGTTTTCAAGTACATAAAAGGTTGTTACAAGGAGGAGAGAGAAAAATTGTTCTTAACCACTGAGGACAGGATTAGAAGCAATGGGCTTAAATTGCAGCAAGGGAGGTTTAAGTTGGACATTAGGAAAAACTTCCTAACTGTCAGGGTGGTTAAGCACTGGAATAAATTGCCTAAGTAGGTTGTGGAATCTCCATCATTGGAACTTTTTAAGAGCAGCTTTGACAAACACCTGTCAGGGATGGTCTAGATAATACTTAGTCCTGCCAGGAGTGCAGGGGACTGGACTAGATGACCTCTTGAGGTCCCTTCCAGTCCTATGATTCTATGATTAATGAGCTCCACTGACTGTTTTAACACATATGGAATTAATCTGTTCTTCCTTGCTTGTAATGAAATGGGATATGCAGTATCTGATACGAATTTAAATATTTTAAAAATGAATTCTTCAAAAAGACAAGGAACCACAGGTATAGAATGCCAGAAATTCGTGTCTGCGAATTCTTAATATGTTTTACAATAAGATCACCATTTACAGCTATGAAAGATGTTCCAACATAGGTAGCATTTCTGAGCTTATCTGCAGAGGGCTGCACAGATCCAACAAGCCATTAAATAGCAATAAAAACAGATTACCATGAATTCATGACTGGGTAATTTAGTTTTTTTGAGGGGATGATATGTTATTTTTTTACTTCTGAGCATTTCATTGACCACTCAGCTGAGTGAATTCATGTTCCTGCCTTCTTCATGAAACAAGAGCCCTTATTAAAATAATTCAAACAAATGCCCTTTTTACATTGAGCCAATATACCATGGTCTCCATCCATCATAGCTAGTTTGGTGTTGCATCAGGTAAAAATAAATCAGGTTGAGAACAATTATTCAGTTTATTTAAAATAGTCACAATACGAATGCCTTGCGCCAACATGCCACATCCCTAGACTATATAGACAGAGAGATAAAATATATCTAGGCAGAGGACATGACAAAATTCTTCCTTACCTGATGAGACTTATGCATGAATGAAATCCCCATGCAGCATGTAAATAATGGGTCCTTGTCAGATAGCAGAAGTATGAACATCATAGTGTATGATGACTGTAAAATGAGAACCAGTTCCATGTTTACTAGTGTGCACTTTCCTCTTAAGGAAACAAATCTTTCTATACCTTTGATGCCCTTGGCATTTTGAATAAAACATGTGGGGATTTTATTCTCCAGAGAAGATCAGTTGTAAACATTCAAGCTACTTATCAATTCTTTTTTTCTAAAAGGAACATCACTCTTGCTTATCTATCACTAACTCTTAAGTGAATTCAGTGAAAATAATTATTATATTAACAGCTTTTTTGTCTTCTTGTAATTGAAAACTTTTTTTGTAATCCTGATAGGTGTTTTGCCTGAAAAGCTTTGTAAAACTATTTGCCTGATTTAGATCCCATCACAATGTTTACGCTTTTCTAAAAGAATTTACAGTAGATTATTAAGCCTAATATGAACAGTGACTGTGTTCTGCCTTCAGTGAACAAAGGACAGCTCTGTTGCAGTATGAGAGAGAGCTGTACAGATGGTATTAGCAGAGGACTATTGCTTCTTTGCCCCCCGCCCTCCCCCCAAAAAGCACTGATATCATTAGTATCTTGTTCTATTTTTGATCCTTGGGGAAAACACTGGATACAGATATTCAAATACAACTTCTCCCACTTACGTTAGCTTGCTCTGAATTAATGTGATTTCTTCTTGATTTTAAAATTGAATTTAGTGCTCGTGAAATGTACCAAATTGCGCAGCCTTAGAGATTAAAGTCAAGTCAATTCACAGAACAAGTAACAATTGGATTTAATGATGCAAATTGCCCTGCCAAAATGTTTTAACCTAATTCACTTAACTTTATGAAGGATGTCAGAGTTCAGCTGTCATCACCCCATTCAGTCTTTAGCCTTTTTGCTAATAAGGGTGCAAATTACTCTGATAATTTTAGTGGTGTGAACACCTACCCAGTAGAAACTGTATTGCTTGTGCATAAACCAAGTAATTATCAAAGGATAATAAGTGGTGGTGTATAGAAACAGATAAACCTCTGACCTGTAGAGGTGAAAGTCTCCAAATCCCATAACTTGTGATACCAGCTCACTGAGTCACATCACGTTAAATACAGATCATGAAAAGAGCACTGTTCAAATAATTACATCCCCAAATTTAATCATTAAAGTTATGTATCGTATTGTACAGTAACTGAAAGTGTGCATCTCAATTAAAAAAATCCAACATCTAAACCAAGAAGTTATAACATAAGAATATGCATGTTTTCAACAGATGGAATGAAATTCACCCCTATGCAGTAGGCCAGTACATGTCCTAGACTCCATTTTAGTCTTACATAAACCCTCAAAATGGCACTTAAGTGGTGCCTATGACTTCTGCTAGCCCCGTATATGACAGACTGCACCTACGCAAATTTCTTACGTGTAAGAGGATTTATTTCAAATTCCATGTTTAAAAAAGTCAAACCTGCAACAATTTGTTTAATAAAACACTAGTATAGAATAAATACCACATTTTTATACTAAACTAATAAGTTTAAATGTGGGGAAAGTGGTTTATTCTGTTGTAAATATACACTCATGACACCATATTTTGACTTAAACTAGAGCCCTGCATGACACCATCTTTTTAATCCTGCTCCCATCCTGTCCCCCAATACCCACTCCCTCATTGTTATCCCACACCCACCTGCAAAAACCTTAGATCCCACAAATCCTGCAAGAGAGACAGATTCCCCCAGATTACTAAAAAAAAAAAAAGGCTGTTATAGATAAAATGTTATATATACAAAATATAATAAATATTTATATTCAGTAACTCCCCACTTAACGTCCTCTCGCTTAACATTGTTTCGATCTTACGTCCCAGCTCAATTAGAGAACATGCTCCATTTAAAGTTGTGCAATGCTTCACTATAATGTCGTTTGGCTGCCTGCTTTGTCCACAACTGGCAGCCCTCCTATCATCTCCCCTGCGCCCCCCCCAGCACCTCCCACCCACCGGCAGACCCCGCGGATCAGCGCCTTCCCCCTCCTCTCCCCGCGGCAATCATCTGGCTTGTGGCGTTCAGGAGGGAGGGGGGAGGAGCGAGGACTCGGTGCGCAGGCTCCCCCTCCCTCCCCTTGCCTCCCGAACGCTGCAAACCAGCTGACTACCGTGGGCAGGAAGCAGGGGAGGGAGGGGGGAGCCTGTGCGCCGAGTCCTCGCTCCTCCCCCCTCCCTCCTGAACGCCACAAGCCAGCTGATTGCCGCCGGCAGGAGGGAGGGGGGAGGAGCGAGGATGCAGCGTCTGGAGTAAAGGGGGAGGAGGGGGGAAGAAGAGGTGGGTTAAGGGTGGAGGCTTGGGTGAAGGGGTGGCGTGGGCAGGCCGAGAGTCGAGCCCCCCACCCCTGGTGATTGCAGAGTAGGGGAAGCTGCTGCTGCTGCTGCGCAACGTGCTTCTCCAAGCCTACAGCACCTTCAGCCTCCTTGCCTGCCTCATTGTCTCCAGTGCCAGTGGGCTGTGCCTGTGTGGAGTAAGGCAGGGGCACCTCCCAACTATAGTACTGTACTGCATGGCAAAAAAAAATTTCCGTGGAACCTAACCCCCCATTTACATTCATTCTTATGGGGAAATTGGATTCGTTTAACATCATTTCACTTAAAGTCACATTTTTCTGGAACATAACTATGTTAAGTGAGGAGTTACTGTATATACACACATAAAAACTGGAATTCAGACACAATTTTTACTACTAAAAGAATAAAACAAATCTCGCTTAAATCATGTAAAAAATACTTTAACTCCTGTTATAATAGACACCAGATCTTTTTCTGTCCCTCGCTTAAATTTAAATATTAAAACCTTTATTTTAAAAAAAAAATAGTGTTTTCCCGCAAATTACCACAATCTGTTAGGGTTTTTTTTGCCCATCCAATCCCACCTGCAACAAAGTATATTTTATCCACTCCCGCTATTATGGCAGCAGGTCCTGCAGGACCTGTGGGATCCCAGTCCCGCTGCAGGTCATTAACTTAGACGACATGTCTGTGTAGAGGAATAAGGAGGAGTAAGCATCTTAGATCAGGTGCACTGGTCATATGTATTTTAGGACTGGATGAGGGGGGTTTGGATTGGGAGGAGTCTTGGCTCCAGGTATCAGTGCACCAGACCATGCATACCCACCATCACGGGGTGGGTTGTAATTTGCTGCTTGTGTGGGCTAGCCACCCCCAAAGCAAAGGGGAAGAAGAGTGGGAATGATGCCTCAGCCCCTTCTGGGGCTACTCTAGGGATGGCCCAGTTTCCGCTTCATCTCTATGTATGGACTGTGCATAATGGTATAAATTAGCCCTTAGCATGTTGAAAGTAACGGCGATTCTATCAGCAGCAAACCAGATCCCAAGTTTTTCATTATTCATGAATTTTATTTTGTAAATTGCTTTAAATGTTGCTGGATTTCTGACTTTATTATGAAATAGAAACGGTCACTGAGTCAAAGACTTGCTGCAGTAAACTGCAATGTATATTATTGTAGATGAAAAGTAAGTAATATAGGCCTTGCTGGAGGCCTAGGCTTAACTAGCAGTGTGAACCAACGGCTGTGAACCAGAGTAGCCCTGGCCTTGGCAGAACAGTAACACACTGGGTGTCAGCTAACCAGGTAAGCACATTCCTGACCAGAGAGGATGGTGCAAAAACACACAGATCTCTCAAGTAACTACATAAATGCATTCCTAAGAGATGGTACAAGAACACACCAACCCCTCACAAAGATAAGGAGGGCATGACAGGATAATGGATATGGATGTTTTGTTTGAACTAGCAGGTATGAGGATTAGGGTGGTAACTAACAACATCTGGAGCAAAATACCTAACTTGTTGGTATCAATGTCCTAAAATACAAAGGAGAAGTCATAGGAGGGGCATCTTTGTCCTGGTCTAGGGCAGTGGTTCTCAACCAGGGGTCTGGGGCCCCCTGGCAGGCCACGAGCAGATTTCAAGGGGACCATGAAGCAGGGCCAGTGTTGGACTTGCTGGGGCCCAGGGCAGAAAGCCGAAGGCCCATCACATGGGACTGAAGCCTGGGGCTCTGAGTCCCACCACCTGGGGCTGAAGCCGAAGCCTGAGCCACATAGCTTCCCTGGGACCCCATGGCATGGGCCCCAGGCAATTGACCTGCTTCCTACCCCCTAACACTGACCCTGGCTTTTATAAGCAGAAAACCCGTTATTGTGGCACAGGTGGGCTGTGGAATTTTTATAGCATGTTGGTGGGGGCCTCAGAAAGAAAAAGGTTGAGAACCCCTGCTATAAGGCACTAGTACCATGCTTTGTCAACAATAAACCTGGACAAACACGTTTACTGCCAAACCAAGCCTGTGGTCTGTCTTTATAAATAATATTGAGGTCTGTTGAATCAGCATGCGTAACTCTCTGCTCACGCAGCTAACACCAGAGATCCAAGAAAAGCAGCACTAGCAGCATTATCAACTTAGCAGCCTTAACAACACTCCTCAGCACTAAGAAATTCCAGCAAGCAAGGGTCAAAAAAGCTGGATTCTTCCCCTTCCCCTCCCCCTCCACTTTATATATGTTGTTCAGTCTTTGCAGTAAATGTGCACTGCCTTCTCCAGTCAGTCTGAGTGGGGGAAGAGGGTCATGTATTTTGCCTACCTCAAGAGCAAGGAATAGTTATTAAAGTTAACAACTGGTGATAGTTCTATAATTAAAACTTAGAAAATTAATAGCTCTCATGACAGAAGAGGAACGCAGAACAAAATCAGAGATGTAAAGACAGAGTTGCCATTGTGGGGCAGGTGCATAGGGCATACGTCTGCATACTTAGCTGCCACTTTCAGAATGGTTTGACCATGTTAATCTGAGGGCCAGTGAATAACTGCATGATAAAACAGGATAGGAAGTAATCAGCAATATTGTGGAGGAGGATGAGGGACTGTACATTAATCCTAATCTATATTTGGTGTAAATCAGGACCTGCCTAAAGACTGCACTTTTCTTCTTTTAGAAATATTTTTAGTAGGTTCATGTGTGGGATGACTTGACTTTTGGTGGTGAAAAAAAGATTCCTTAAATGATAAACAAATGCCTCAGAATATTCTGTGGTAATAAAATAGGACATTGCAAACTGGGCTGAGTTTCAGGTTCATAAACCAAAAAAACAGCTCATGACAGTTTTGTCTGATTTCAAGTGCTGTTACAAATGCTATGCACAGCTATAGTATAGATCTGCATTTAGCTTGTACCCTATGTGATTTGTAGTCTCATGTGTCTCTAACACTGCAACACAAAGATGTTTTGGCTCAGAAAGAATCTTTATAAGATGAAGTTATCACAACAAAGTAAGCCCTATCATGTTCAGCTCCATTCAGAACAGGCCCAGAAAAGTCAATGGGTGTCACTTTTTAAGTAAAACTCTCTATTGGTCCAATGACATTCACTAAACTTTAAAAGGCAAAAGTGGCCAGGAAAAAAAGGGTTCATTTTTTTAGGATCCAAAGGAAGAGTTACAACAGTTAAAAAAAAAACAGAAAACAAATGCATTAAGCACAGGCTACACAAACATAAAAGGTGGATAATACATTATATCTTATGTAAATTATAAACACAATGTAGTAAAAACAAAAGAGATTAAATAAAAAAGAGATTACCTTAGTCTCAAGTCTGCAATGACCCCCTTGTGCCATTCTGTATGTTCCAGGGGCTGTAAAGCTGGTTTAAATAGCCAAATGAGGATTGTCCTGATGTGGGGGAACCACAGGTGTCCATTGAGCCAGATGTACTGGCTCTGTACCAACTCTACCTCCTAATCCCAGCATATTATTGCCTTAATTATTATTTATATTGTGTTTGCCCCTAGAAGGCAGGACATCATTGTGCTAGGTGCTGTACACACATAATGAAAAGATGGTCCCTGCCTCAAAGAAGTTACAGTCTATGGCTGGAATGCAGCTATAATCCAACTATCCCCCAGCTGCCAGAATGACCTGTTAGGGTTGTTGCCAGGCAAATGCAATTTAGAACCACTGTAAACTGCTCTAAAATGTGGAGGGAGCCCAGCTGGCCCTCAGCCAATCCCAGAATTGAGTGAATGGAAAGGTAAGAGGACATAAAACTACCTTTACTCCTCCTCTTCCTCAGGTCCTGCACCAAGCACAGATCGATGGAATCTAAGAATTGGTCCCAGAGTGTTGTAAGTGGTGATGAAGAAAAGGGGATGCGATACCAAGAAGGGCTTAAAAAAAAAAATCTACCCCTGCATCTGAACAGGGAGAATGCTCTGTTCTGTATTACTGAAAAATGAATGACTGGTGTAATCTATATTAAATATAAAGGAGCCGTTTGACTATAAATCGGGTGAACTTTTAGTTGGCGTATTGAACTAGAAAGGGCTGCCAGGTCTGGTTAGAGACATTTAGCTTACTAGATCTTGCAAGAGCAATTTAATTAAAAATTAATTTTGTATTTCTTGTAGTAACATTAATCATGACAACTTTATTTAGTATAAAGCTAGATGTGAATATTAAATCCATTTTAGTTTCATTGTAATTTAACAATGAAATAAAGCACCAACATTTAAAACTTTTTTGTATTTATGATTGTGCATTAATATAAAATTATACATGGCATATTTAAATAAAGAGAAAATGAAACATACAGCCGTTACAGCATGCACCCTGATTTGACATCTCCAATATATATTTTACCATCATAAGACACCATTTAAAGTTATGATTTAACCATTGTCATCCAAGACCCAGTTTATGCTTTTGTGTGTCCAGTTTACACTAAGAAGGTTTGATACAAATGCTTCTACAAAAAGCTTTTATACTCTTCATTGACAAGACTCAAATTCTCTGTCATGTTTACTATAAGACACGTAGTTGGCCTAAGTGTGCATTATGGAGCAACTGCATTTGTACACATGGGGTTACTCAGACACAAATAAAGGAAGAATTCGTTCACTGCTATTAGGAATGTATATATGAAATATGCTGCTGACATCTTGTTTAAGTAGTTTTTAAAACATTTGGATATCCACTTAATCCTTAAAAGAAAATAAGATGCAAAGAGGAGCAGGAATAACAAATGACAGAAGGAAATAATGTGGAGAGGGATAAGTTATTTTATGTTAGGCTACCTTACTTTAAGTTACTCAATTGATAGAAGAAAAGCAGGAGTTAGACAAGATAATATAAATGTGATGCTTGAACCCATTAATCAGATTAAATAACATGAGGAGCACCAAAGACCCTGTAGGCTGAAAGAATAAAACATCACAAATGTAGCTGGAAATTGGACTACAACAGTGGGTAGTTATGGTGGGGGGGGGGAATCAATGATTAAAGAACATATTGTAGAAATCAATGCTGATTACATAAGGCACTGGCAGTGGTAGCTTTAGAGATACAAGAGAGCAATGACCCTAGGGGTAAACATGCATCACCCCTTCAGGACATATGGTACTTGTTCAAAATTCAAGCCACATTTCCCAACTGATAGGCAGAGAATAATCCCACTTTCTGTTCAGGTTTGTGATGCCATGGGCATCACACCCCACTTTGGAGACACGCAGATTCAAAGTGTGCTATCCGTGCTTACATTACCATTTTGTGTGATGCAACAGGTTAGATCTCAACCCTTTAGTTGATTGATGATGAGATTACTGCTGAGCGTGCACAGGAGCCCACTGAGTTCAGGGCGGCTCCCCGCAGGACCTGCAGTCTGCTCAACACACTATCAGTTACAGGATTGGGACATTAGTATGCCATGCTCTAGGAAACACATTTAGCAGCTGGGCTAAGTCCTGTACCATGACTAACTTAAACAAGGATCAGAAAAGGATTTTTCTATTTGAACACAGTAATAAAAGTAGCCTCTGTAGAGATGGATCCAAGTCACACATTTGGCTTCTAGATCCCAAATGCCCAAAATTTGGGGGGCATTTAGAACCATTATTGTAGTTCAGGCCCATCTCCAATTGTCTGTGGAGTCGCAGTCTTGCAAACAACCTCTTTTTAAAAATTTAATTTCATTCACTGCTGGGTTGCATTATACTATTATTAGCTCACAGCCAAAGATGTGCTTATGTCATAATATATTTTACAATGTAATTCATATACTGCATGTAGGTTTTTTTAAACCTCTAAAAACATTTGAAGTTGGATTTTGTGGGTAGATGGGTAACCGGTTGAGGAAATAAGAACAGATTAGACTTCACCCAACTCTTCTCTAAGACAGAACCCAATTCATATGTTTAACAGTTTGAAAATTAGGTTAATATTTTTGGTTTTAATGTTCAGCTCTTGCACCTGTTTCTGCTTTTTTTTCTTCTCCTACCTCTGAGTTAGCCAAAACTCTAAAGTGTTGGGAATGGGTTGAAATGATGATTAAGATCGAATTATAAACACATTTTTAAAAACAGTGGCACTCATTGCCACAGGATATCATCTTGGAGCTAAGAGCTTTGTGGTGTTTTTTTTTAAATGATTAGATGTTTATAAGGATAACAAGAGCATTAGATAGGAAAAAAGATTTTGGAAAAGATATAAATCCTCAGGCTACTAATTGAGGGAGGAAAATCAGGAAAAACTTTCCTTGTGGGCAAGATACTCCATAGTTGTGTACTCCAGGGATTCTAGAAGCATCTGGTACACACACTATCAGAAAGGGTGCTGGCCTAGGTGCTCCACTGGTATGGAATGACAATTCCTATGTATCTATACTAACTGGGGAAATGTATTCCCTTGGATCACTGTAACATTTAAAGTAAATCTCACTTGAATGAGAAATAAAATAATGGGAGGAATAAATTAAAGGATATTCAAATTAATATAATTCCCTCCCTACTTACTTAGTCCTCAGTTCAGCAAGGTATTTAAGCACATGCTTAACTTTAAGCATGAGAGAAGTCCCATTTAAATCAGTTGGTATTACTTGCATGCAGGGCCAGCTCCGGGTTTTTTGCCCCCCCAAGCAAAAAAAAAAAAAAAAAAAAAAGAGGGCCCCCCCCCCAAAAGAGCCACCCCCAAAGGGCCGGAATGCCGCCCCTTGAGAAGTGCTGCCCCAAGCACATGCTTGGAACGCTGGTGCCTAGAGCCGGCCCTGCTTGCATGCTTAAAGTTTAGCACATGCAGAAACATGTAGAGCTCTGCAAATCTGCGGATATCCGCAAATATGGAAGCAGATATCTGCAGATCGTGTTTGCGGATCGTGAATCAGATGCAGATAAAAATTTTGAATCCACGCAGGGATCAAGAAAGAAGACCTAAAGCAGCAGAATACAGCATTTCAGCATCTACTTAGGAATTATAATGTCATACTCACTGTCTTCATTCTCATTCATGCACTAGGCCCCTACATGCAAAATTATAAGACTAAGGATACTGTCTGAACATCATTAAGTACTTTATAATAGCAGAGACAGATTAGGTAAAATATGTTGGGTAACCATTTGTAGCGTAAAGGAATAAAGAGATAGAATAAAACTATTAATCGATTAAATAGCATAAGGGCTATAAAATTCCTTTGGGATAACAGTCAAAAATATGTAATATAGATTCACAGTAACATATACTTCACTGAAGCAGGTAGAGAGTTAGGTATTAGGATCAATGAGCAATTAAAAGGAAGAGCAGTGTTTAGAAGCATTTAAAATGACCATATCATATTATCACTGACAAGACAGAAATTTTGATAAATGGAACCACGGGAAACTGTGGGACTATGTTCTCATTAGAGAGACAAGGTGGATGAGGTAATATCTCTTACTGGACCAACTTCTGTTGGTGAGAGAGAAAGCTTGTCTCTCTCTTGTCTCTAATGTCCATAGCTACAACACCACTGCATATGTTCCCATTAGATATTCAGGTTTAACATCCTGCTTAAGGAAAATGAGGATGCCGGGAAGCCTGGATATTAAGCCATTAGTTTGGACCATTAAACTAAAGGCTCAGAAAATAGGTCTTTTTTCTCAATATAAGCAAGCGTAATAGCAAGTGTTATTTTTAAATTACAATGTACTGGACCCGTATGACTAATGTACTGAGTTCCAAAATGAACAGATGCTACACATAGGACCAAATCCTGCTATTGGTCAGCATCGGGCCCAAGAATGACATCTTTTCAATAGCGTTCAGTATGTACTGATAATCATCTGATATATAATAAGATGATTAAGCAAGTTGTGATGCTACAATAGGCACAATTCTGCAGTCCTGACAGAGGTAAGACTCCCATTTTCTATAGACTCAAATTAAAACTGTCAGAACCACTAAAGTGAATTAGGCGCTGAAGTCCCATTGAATTTCATTTCAGTCCCTTAGACATTTGTATCTCCACACCCTAAATAATATCACCTGGAGTTCATTGTGTGGCTTGAGATTCTCAGTATTGTAAGCCAGGCACAGATGCTGTCTAATGGCTTTGCATTTTTAATGATCTATCAGATTCTTATTTCTGAATGATGCTGTTGTACTACAAACAACTACTACTCGATATAGCACACAAAACTTACAGCTAGTGCACACCTATCAACTTAAAATCCTTCACTACAGATCCCTTTTATCATGCTAAAAGGAAAAGGTGCATCTTGAAGATAATTAGAGTTGTTAAATATTAAGTGCTGGATTGAGTGGTCAAACAGACAAAACAATAAGAACACGGCAGAGCAACATACAGAACAAGAGTTTGTAGAGGAATATCGGCAATTTGTGAAAAATTGTACATTGTTTTCTAAAATCTAGATTATAGCTGATACCTTGATTAGCTCTATATCAAATTATTAAGAATATAGGGGGATATTTAAAAAGGCACAAGGGGGAGATAATTGCCTATTATGTCTTTTATTCTTTACACAAACATAATATTAAGGAACCACATTGGCATGCTGGGGTTCAAATAACTATGTTGATTGAATATAAACAACACTGCTGCTCTGGTTGGATTCTAGCAGTGAGCTAAACACAGAACACAGTGAGCACTGCTAGCAGATTCAACTATTTAAAGGGATACTACCCTGTTCCTATACAGTATATTCAACTCTCCCTTTAGGGTATGTCTACACTACAGCTGCCTGAGTTAGTGTGCTAAAAACAGGAGTGCTGCTGTGGTGGTATGGATAGCGGTTTGTGCTAGATGATGGAGTACAACCTTGCCTGACTGGGTACATACTTAGGTGGCTAGCCTGCGCTGCAGTGGCCACACTGCTATTTTGCTATTTTTAGTGCTCGAACTTAGTTAGCACGTGTCTGTCTACCCATGCTGGGAATCATCATCACAGCCGCAGTGTCAACATACCCTGAATTAATGTAAAGGACAAAAAAGTTACCAATGCATTACTCTCAAAATTACTCTCACTAACCATACAACATGCTACAAATTAAACCTGAGAAGTGCTTTACTACCCTATACGCTACACAACAGCACCTGACTCCCACTGGCATACTGTTAGGCACCTAACTTCCATTGACATCACTCTCCTTAGAGCCTTTGAAAATCTCCCCCATTTCAAAAATCAAATATTTGAAATACTGTACAGTAGTAAGGCTCCAGTCCTGCAACTGGATCCACACAGACAGATCTGTGCACGTGCAGGGAGCCCCATTGACTTCAATGCAGGCAGAATTGGAGCTTATATTTGTACTAGGAAAAATAAAAGGGAAGGTTAAGCATGTGCTGGTCATTATCATTGGTATGTTTCAAATGCCAAACTGTTTTCTACTGTCCTGGATCCCAAGTGGCTTGTTATTATAGATATTATTGTGCACAGATTTCATTTTGATACAAAATTCATTCTTTATCTACAGCACAGCTATATGACCCCACCACCATAATAGTACTAGCTGAGGGGAACCATCTATCAGAGCTCATATATACGGGGCAGAAGAGAGGCCTATGATAGCAGCAGTGAGCACTTCACTCCCAGAGAAATGCTGCACATGTGTAAACAGCCCTGGGAGAATAGTGTTCACAAGAAGATCTGTGATATAAATCATTTTCACTTTCGAAATGTATTTTCCATGCTCTGGAAGGAATCATAAAAGCTCACACACTTAATTACATGCATTTCCAAATTAAGCTACACACTGTCAGGGAAAATATACAACACCACACATACTAACATTACAGCTTTTCAGTATTGTTGTAAAGAATCCACAATCAAAATGATCAAGCAGCAATGGGATAAATATTTGCTATCTCTTTTTAAGAAGTGAAATGCAACAAACTAAAAACAAAAAACAAAATCAAGAAGTGATCTGACTTATAAAACAGAAGCCCTTAAATACGCATGTGTTTAGTATTGACAGTTTTGTCCTATTTACTTGAAGCTGCATTAGAAAGGTGGGATGTACATATAACTGCAATCAGTATTTCTACTTAACTATAACATGCTTATGTTTTAATTGGAAAGACTATGATTATACATCTAATTTTCTTCTATAGAATGAGCAAAGTAATTACCTCTGCCTACATCACTTCCATCATACCCTCTGAGAACGATCTCTGCATGCGTCCTTCAAGTGCCAAAAATGGCCTTTAGCCACAATCCACTTATTCCACTTTTCTTAAGATTTTTAGAGCAGTCTCATTTCTGCATAGTGTCTCTTAAAAGTATATCTTACAGAAAATGGACCTACTGTCTCCCTTGTCCTGGAAAAAAATGAAAGTAATTTATTTTCCTTCAGAAGAAGAAAAGCTCAGGTTATCTAAATAAACTCAAAAAGGAAATACGGTTAATCAGATTAATGCACAAAAGCCAGTCATGCAGCCAAAATGTTCATGAGTTGTTTAATAATTAACTGGATTTTTAAAAGCTGGCTGATGTTTTTAGATCAAGAGCTTGTGCTTATTATGAGGAGTACAGTTTAGTCAGTTAGTTTATTTAGAAGTGTTTTACCAGATGGAAAGCAAACTAGGATACAATCTTTCACTATTTCATCTTTTTATTCTTCTCTCAAAACTAAGTATTCAAATACTTCATGGTCCTATAATCCTTCACAATTAAATACAGAAATAAAGACTCTGTGCCTAATTCTCCATTGCCTGGTACTTTGTGTAGTCATTTCCACCTGGACAAAGGGAGGGTAAAATGGCTGTAAAATCATTCTGGTTTGGTGACGTCTTATGTTGCACTCACATTGCACTGGTGTAAACAATGATGGCACAAGAGAAGAAGCAGGATCAATGGGTTAAGTTTTCAAACCATATGGACATCTTACTGATTATCCAGAACAATACTAATACTTCACCCCACCTACCTCCTTACTCCATCACCACAACCCTCCTCCCCGCACAAAAAAACAAACAAGCCTCAAATATTACTCTCTCTCACACACACTCACACACACACACACACACACAGGGACAATGTGGTAGTTTACTATAACTGAAATGAGCTTCTTTAGCTCAAGGGTCAACTCCCACATGTACTCTACTGAGATTACCATTGACATTAAGGCAAGCAGCATTTGGACTATGTACCTGTTTAAAAGTTTCAGTGTTACTGGTTAATCTGAAATTCTGATGATAGAATATCTAATTTCCTTTCAATTCCCCATTTTAACTAGGATTTATTTCCTTGAAATCTTTTTAGCCTTCTGTGAACGGCTAGCGCTTCAAGAGAAATGCAGTACTCAACCCAACCTCCTGACTGGATTCCAGTGTTCTGACAGTGAAATTCACCCATATGCAGAAGGCCAGCAAGAGGACTGTGTACCATTTAAAGTAAGGCTTAAGTGGGATGTAAGAGTTTAAGTAGGATTTATGAAGACTTGCAACTAAAGCTGGTCAAAAAAATTCTTTCTAAACTATTTTTGCATGGAAAATTGAGTTTCCAACTAAATGAATTTTTCATGAAGAAGTATCTGCTTTTTTGTCAAACAAACAAACAAACACTCTGATGCCTTCAGCCAAAATATTTTGGCTGAAAAACTAAATATTTTGATTTGGAAATGCTGCCATGGTGCCTCATGGGAGTTGTGGTTTAGTTGCCTCATGTCCTCTATGAGCTGAAGTCCCTGGCTAGATCACCCTCTCCTTCAAATCTCTTCTTAAAATTTTATTCTT
This sequence comes from Terrapene triunguis, assembly GCF_002925995.2. NCBI lineage: Eukaryota > Metazoa > Chordata > Testudines > Emydidae > Terrapene > Terrapene triunguis. Next base: position 22,353,056 of record NW_020664446.1, read on the forward strand.
CCACAAAGACTACCAATGCTAATCCTTCACTTCAAGATGATTCACTCATTTATATATTTATGCAAATATGTATAAAAATTAATAGAGTAACTAGAGAAAAAAATCTGTAATGCAACTTTATTTGTCCGTGGGAAAATGTGCCTCTTAAACAGCCAATTTTTTTCTCTCACCTTTCTGTGTCTGTTTGCCTTTTGTTGTGTTTTCAGTTTAACTTTAGCTGTTGGGTCAGGGATGTGGGTCTTGATTATTCCATAGCCTGTATCTCTCTCTGTGGGATACTTCAGTAACTGAGAACAGCTGAGGACCTGAATTAATAGCCCCCTGATTTAATTATGAGGGACTGGAGGCAGGTGGTTTTCAGTGAAAAGTCTTGGAATGTAGAATTAATTTCTCTCATTAGCTACCAGACCCTGAACTAACTCACTTTTAGGTCATACTCCAAGACCCGTATGTTGTCCCAGACTTTTGCAGGCTGAGCAACAAGTAGATAACCAGGGTGGTGAGAAAGAGAGTGAGGTTTTCAGTAGGAGAAGAGTTCAAGCCAAGACTGGGTGTTTCTGAAAATCCACCCTTACGTTTTAAATTATGGAGACCAAACAGGGTGTTGGTTTCTGGGAAACTGGATCCTTTTTGTTATCTGCATTTTTATAAAGATTTTACATGTTTTCTGAGCATTGGATGAGGACATTTTCAGAAGCTGAGACAAATGAACAAGCATTTGCCAGTTTAGCAGCATGCACACCTGTGGTGCTATTTAAAATATTAAAAATAAATGATGAGAAAAATAACATTCCATGCTCTGATGGCATTGGCCTCATGCTAACAGTAAGCAGATTCATTATAATGGAGTTTCACCCACTCATGCCAGTAGCAAAGTTGGCCCAAATCTTTACCCAGAGCTTTATCCATCTTCCCAATTATATTTTTAATATATGAAAACAAAAATACACTTTGAATTAAGAACCACACAAATGAAAATAAGAACCATGTTGGGGGTGACTATGAACATTTTAAAAACTGAACAGCTAGAAGAAGGTCTTATTTTTTTAAATTAAGAATGGTCTTGGTGGAATAATTCATTCATAAAACACCTTAAAGGAAGCAAAGAAAAAAAAAAAAAAAAAGGTTTTGCTAACAGTTGAATGAGATTTCAAAACCTTAATTCAGAGTGAATTGTACTTATGATCAGTGTGACTCATTAAACCTTTGACAGAGGTTTCCATCTACTGTAAAAATATTGTTAGAGATGAAAAAAGAGATTGTCAAATGGTCATATATGAAGACACTATTCAAAAAGTATCTGAGCACTGAGTCTTATCCTTAGAAGTGCTATTGATGTGGGACATCAGAATGCTGACATCTGCAAAAAATGAATGGATTCACAGCCACTCTGATATATTTAGGACGGCAGCTGTATGTAAGGAAAGCCGCATGGTCTTGTGGATAGGGCACTGAACAGAGTCAGGAGACCTGCAGTGAAATACTGGCCCCATTGAAGTCAATGGCAACGCTTCCACTGACTTCAGGGGAGCCAGGATTTCACCCCTAGTTTCTATTCCTGGCTTTCCAACTGACCTGCCATCGCTTCATTTGCTGCCCTTGATCTTGGAGTAATCACTTTACTTCTCTGTGTCTTAGATTTCCATCTGTAAAATGAGTCTAATGATACTTTATAAAGTGCTCTGAAATGTATGGATGAAAGTTATTATAGAAGGGTATCATAGCTAATAGAGGTCCTTATGGGAGTTCTAATTTCTAAAAGGAAATACCTCCAAATTTCAACACTGTTGTACAGAATAAGAAGTTGGAGTTGCATTATTCCAGTCATAGCAGCCTAGCTTATGTCAGGTCCTTTTTAAACAGGCTTGGCAGAATTCAATTTTTATTTTTTATAGTTTTGACAGATGAAAAAATTTCCTAAAAATAAACATCAATATTGATTTCAGTTTTCACAGTCCTGGGAAAGAAGGGGGTCTTTGAGACAATTATTTAATGATAGCAGAGACTGACATTCAGGAAGTTAAAACCTTAACCATTAAAACACGAATACTCAACATCCCATGTCCAAATATACAAAGTATCCTTAAATCAAACTTTAAAGTTCTCAAGCAGCATTTTTTGTACTTTAGCTATCTGTAAATTTCTATCATCATCAGTGGAAATATTTTTTCATTGGTTTGTGTGTGGGTATGGTGAAATCGATGTTTACCAACAATAAAAATCTAATCCTTCCAAGCCTCTTTTTAAAACTTTTGTCATTTTTCCATTATGGAACCATCTAAAATTTTTATGAATCTCAGCAACTGTGTTTAATCAAGATAGTAGACTTGATTTAACAAAGTAACATTATATTTCTATATAGGAAAGTTTGTATGACCAATACTTTACAAAGGGAAAAGAAATAAAGCTTGGGAGAAGAAAGATTATTTTATTACTCTAAAGAGGAAGTGATTTGTAAGATTTGATAGAGATGGCCCAAACTGGAACCTTGCCCAAACTCGATCATACTTTGGAGGAATTTGAATCTAAATCTGGTCAGAATTTTCAGCTCACCTACATATCTATTTGAGGAAACATTTTCTTGCAGATCAATAAGAGGAGGCAGAAGAATGTCAATACTTGTAGAGACAATGACCATTTGCAAAATTATGAACTGAATCTGGATTTTGATCACTTCAAAGTTCAGGATTTTCAGCTCACCTGATAATGCTGTTTTCAGTCAATGACAAGTATCCCAGTTTGAATCTTGGCTCCAGTCAAGGGGGACTCCATCAATTGATTAACTAGTCTCTAGCGCTGGAGACCATTTGACTCAATCTTAGCCTCACTGGATCTGGCAAAGTTAAACTATCACCTCATAAAGCTACTTTCTGAAAGTCTTCCCAAAACTTGGATGGAGGCTGAAAACCAGGCTGAAACACTGTGCTATTAAGTCATTCCAGGACTTCTGGGGTGATAGGACAAAGTCTGCCAATCCATGACAATGTGTGATCTCTGTGTGACTGTGACTTTTGCATCTGTTGTGGGCTGTAATTTTTGATATTGACTGTTTGTTGAAAGAGGGAAGGAAATAAATTGCTGTCAAAACAAGTGTGGAATGTGTTTTTCTGAAATGCACAGAGTGAAGTGTGATTTGAAAGCGTCAGGGGTGATATGAAATGATAGAATGAGTGTGTGTTCTTTCAAGAGAGTATGCCATGGGGACAGAGAGGAAAATGATGAACCTGCTGCTTCAGGAATTTTCTTGCATACCACTCTGCATTTACAAAAGAATCCATGTGGAGGGAGGCAAAGGCAAGTGGAATTTTTGTCCTGGCGGTACTTTTTCTTTTAGTTTAAACAAGGAGAGAAAGGTGCAATGTGTATCCTGCAAAAATTATATAAGTATTTTTCATAATGAAAAAGATGCCTTCAAAAGCTCATAATTGAATCTCACACATAATTGCATGCTCACTGAACCTCATACTTATGTACTGTTGGCACACATCTGCGTAAGAATTCAATTTCTTACTCACATGTGGGAGATCCACAGCAACAATGTACCCAACTTACATACATACAAATGTAAAAACCTCTGTGAAACTGCAAACAAAACCAGTGCCAAATGATCTATAGCATTACTCAGGTGCCTCACCTTCTCTCCAGGGTGCCATGGCAGCTTCTCATGCCAGCTGCGAAATCCATTGCAGCTGTCCTGTTTTAATTTCATTTACAGTACATAGTTTATATTTTCAACTATTCCTCATATCCACAATGTGTGAAAAGCTATGGACTATACAATAAATGATGGGAATGGCAGCTATTTGAACTGTGATTTTTAAAGTACTATAATGTGAGTTTCAGAAACATTGGAATATTCATCTCAGAAAAAAAAGGCTTTAGCTAAATAAACTAGACCTAGAAATAGATTTGGGGCTAGTGGTGTTCAATAATTCAGTTGGATCATACAGGCATATATGCCGATCCACTGAGTCACTTCCTCTCTTCATGTGCCCTTGTTGCCAAGAAGGCTAATGGCATATTGGGCTACATTAGTAGGAGCATTGCCAGCAGATTGAGGGAAGTGATTATTCCCCTCTCCTTGGCACTGCTAAGGCCACATCTGGAGTATTGTGTTCAGTTTTGGGCTCCCTATGACAGAAAGGATGTGGACAAATTGGAGAGAGTCCAGCGGAGGGCAACAAAAATGATTAGGGGGCTGGGGCACATGACTTACGAGAAGCAGCTGAGGGAACTGGGCTTGTTTAGTCTGCAGAAGAGAAGAGTGAGGAGGGATTTGATAGCAGCCTTCAACTAGCTGAAGGAGGGTTCCAAAGAGGATGGAGCTCGGCTGTTCTCAGTGGTGGCAGATGACACAACAAGGAGTAATGGTTTCAAGTTGCAGTGGGGGAGGTCTAGGTTGGATATTAGGAAAAACTATTTCACTAGGCGAAGCACTGGAATGGGTACCTAGGGAGTTGGTGGAATGTCCATCCTTAGAGATTTTTAAGACCTGGCTTGACAAACCCTGGCTGGGATGATTTAGCTGGGGTTGGTCCTGCTTTGAGCAGGAAGTTGGACTAGATGACCTCCTGAGGTCTCTTCCAGCCCTAATCTTCTATGATTCTATGTCTCACCTTAAAACTACCCTGTTCAGTTTAGCCTACATCCAATACTAAATTTCCCTCATATTTCCCTTCCTCCAGCAATACCTACTTCTATTCTCCTGTCTCCGTAGCTTTCCTCCAGAAATAATTGCATCTCTATAGTTTTAAGGCTAGGTTGCATCTTAATCTAATGTAGCTGTAAACAAGGAGTTTACCCCATTTTTGACTGTGAGCAAGGCCAAATTACAGTCGTTGGGTTCCCCTGCGTGCAAGAACTGCATGAAGCTAGTGCCACTATTCACCTCATGGGATACAGCAGGGCAAAGGAGGAGGTAGGGCTATGACACACCTTGGTCAGGAGCACATATTCCACTTCCTTATGGTTGGCACTGCTGCTATGTTCCTCCACCTGCATGCCTGATACATGCCCCCTGGAACACCTGCTGGGGCAATCCTTTTCTGCACCATAGCCAACATGCAGAAGTGCCTATGAGGCACAATCCATCTCTTAAAAGTAAACTCTCTCTCTCTTCCTTCTTTATACAACTGTTTCCCATCTCTTTCTGCTTGTACAAGTTACTTTATCCAGGTCTGAAAGATAAGCAGCCTGATTCTGTAAAACATTTCTAAATACTTTATGTGAAGAACATTATATAAAAATAAATTGTATTGTTATATTATATTCTGACTCTTTTCTTTTCAAAGAAAGAAAGCTCAGTTAAAAAGACAGAATCCCCCTCTCCTGAAAATTCTTGAAAAGAATAATAATTTTTAAAGTAAAGTAAATGAATACTAGGGCCCTACAACTTGATCATGTCCTTTTAAACCTCTGATAGTCTTGCAGTGAAGTATTTTAAATGTCAAAAGGGTAGAATGTTTGGCAGAGACTTGACGTTCCATGTACAAGAGACCCCTAATCAGAGGCTATTCTTAAACGCCACAATAGAATACAACAAATAGCACTTTATGAAACTGCTCATGTTTGCTGTCCTTTAAAAAAAAAATCATTTGTTGCCATTTAAGCCCAGGTGAACAAGATCTGGTTTTTACCTGAACTGTACAATTAACACTTGTTCACTGGTCTTCTTCTATATTATTTAAATCTCCTGAACTACTTATACCACTGCTTTACCTTCACTGATTGCTAGTGCAGGTAAACAAAGCATCTCTATAAGTTAACTAGCCTCCAGTCTTGATTATTATTAGGTAGTCAGTAACTTAGCGCTAATAATACCCAATAGGTAAAGCATTGCCTACATTATTCTAGTATTTATCCCCATTTCACAAGGCATTCTTAAGACAGCAATTGAGTATACCATGGAAAAATATGCACTCTTCTGTATGCTCATCCATCATGGATGAATGAATAAGCCTTAGGCCTACCTCTTTTTCCTTTGAGGTACAATACTCCAGCAAAGCATGTAAGAATCCTGTAAAATTAAGTGACTAACGGTTCTGAATTTTACTCAGCAGGCTTTTGCCTTCATGACAGAGAATGTAAGTGTCTTGACACAAGTCACTGCCCAGGAAGAGTATTAAAAACATATTACAGTATATGGTGTCAATTGCCCATCAGCTTTTGTTCATTAAGATGTTAGTGCCCTCTGGTGGTAGATATTTTTCTGCATTTAGATAATTTTAAGATCAGCTGTTTTACCCCAAGTAGGGTTTATTGCTACTAATTCTTGTAATTTATCAAAAAAGCTGTCTACACAAAGTTTTTGCCATGCACTTATGCAGTATATAGAAGAGAGCAATTTCTATTACAAATGAAAATAATGCAACCAACAGGGGGGAAAAAAAGTCACAGATCAGATCTGAGAGTCTGAATACCAACATATAACAACTTAATAGTAGGAAAAAAACAACAGGTTTTTAGTGTCCCTATTTCCTTTTCTTCCTCTCAGATATGGGAAAATATTATGGTGTTTTACTGCAAATGTAGGCGAGATTCAGCCAGGAAAAAATTTGTATTGATATGTTATGTTTCTCTAGTTAGAGACATTACATGATAGAAATTATTTTTTTAGAAAACAAATGCGTGGATCTGATTTACCAAAATATTTTGTACGATTTGCTTTAAAAATAAACATATAAATTTATATAATGTATAACCAGAGATGTTCTGCAACTGTCCTGCTTCTAATTCTTTACTGTATATCAGCTGTGTCCTCTAAAATGTAAGGCGTCTAAACTTATATGTAGCCTGCTTTAATGAATAGTTTAGACTTTTGAAAGGGCAAAAGCTCTAGATTATTCTGCCACTGCAGAAATTTCAGGTGTGTTGGCTGCATTTGGCTAGTGGACAGATCTGACCTAAGCATCTGACAAACAACTACTAAGGTCTTCCTCTCCTAATCCTTTGAAGTGAGAAGAAATCTTCACAGTAAAGGGAGACATTGCTCACGATGTGATACTTGGAAACATCTGCCATCTCCTGAGGGCTTGAGAAGAAATAAAAAAGAAGCTTATGAAATACAAAATCACCATGGAATACATATTAATGAATACAGCTTGTTTTGCAGTAGAGTCCACTGTGTTGCTTCACAGATACACTGCTGCTTGCTCCTCTTCTTTGTATTCAGAAAGCAAAGAGAAGCCAAGAAAACATGGAGTAGCACAATTGCTTGTCTTTTACAAGAGTAAGTCAGTAGCCTGGGAACCTCTGAAAAAATATTGAGTTTATTGCATGGAGTTTGTATAGCACGTGACAGTCTGTGACAGCTATATAAACATCACTATGTAAATATCACAATGCAAAATACTAAAGAGAGCAAAGAGAGGAAGACCCTTGTTGTTTTCAAATGCCTAGACTATATGTGTCCCCTAGCAACTTTCACATCTGAAGCTTTCCAGTGGGAGTGCACTGTCATTGTTTCTCAAGCTGGAGGCTCATTTTCTCATATTGTGTGGCATCTTTGGGAGAGCTCCTATCTCTCTCAAAGGAGACTCAAGAAAGCTCAGGAGAAATGAAAAAGCTAATACATTTTCTTCTTGTTTGATCTTTTTTCTCAAAAGAATCCACATAAATGGAGCTGTCTGTCCTAGACAGAACATTCAGGATTCTGCTTTTCCTAGGCCAAATTCTGCCCCAGGAGATGCCTGTGCAACCCAAGTTAAAGTTGTATAAATGCAAAGGAGGTAGAATTTGGCCTTTGAGCCATAAGTGAAAATGAGTGATAAAAATTAACAGGCTGTCCCTATTTATTTGTTCAAATGATGACTAAATTTAGGAACAGATTTTAGGTCCATCTGTACTTGGTGAAACTCAGGATAGAGAAGATGCAAAAGGTGGGATACCGCTCACTTTTACACTCCCCCAAACCTGAGCCTGTGTTGCTGCTGGTCTAGACCCCAGACAGAAATCAGAACAGCCTTATGGTGGCTGTCAAAATCTCTGTCACAGGGTGAGCTGGCCACTTTAAGAGGGCCCTGGACCCAGCTGTATCTGTGACAGACCTAGCAAGCCTTCCCCCAGGTGGAGGAGATGCTGAATGGTCTGGTGACTAAATCAGGTAATAGGCTGAGGACACCTGTGCTCATAAAAAGTCATGAAGAGTTTAAATGAGTGGAAGAACTCAGCCAGCTTTTCACAGAAACCCCTGGGTTAGGGGAGAAGATTGGGGGTGGGCTCAAGAACAGCTGTAAGAGTCAGTGCTTTATTAAAGAGTGGGAGAAACTGAGTAGAGCCCTTGAAATGTGTGTGTTTTTTCAGACTCTAATGCCCTGGAAGGTTAGGACTTGTACATAACTCTACTGGAGGACTAAGTCACTTCAGCAACTGAAAGCTGGTAATTGAATGTGTTGAAAGCTGTGAGAGTTGGTAGTGAAGACTCAGTAAAGAAATTGAGGTAGGGTGGCTCTGGTAGCATGCCATACCATGCGGGGATGTGTTCATAGATGACAGCCTGCTACATGCTCTAATTGCTGATCAGTGGGTTAGGAATCCACACATACCCACTTTGCTCTGGTCAAGCCACCTACGCTGGTAGCAAGGAAGGTGGTGGTGTAGGTGCTGCTATGCTGACTGAATGGCATCAATAGCTTCCCCTGTACTGGGGTAACACTCCTGCCGCTGTTATGCCAGCTCCACAGCCAGTTTTCATCAGTGGGTGGTGCAGAGTGGTTGCATGGCACCTTAGGATCCGGCCCAATATTTCCTTCTATGCAAGCCCCTCTTCTCCAAAAGGGAAAAGCATTCTGGGAAGGAGATATTCCCATCAACCAGTTTTCAGATCACAGATTAAGTTTTTGTGATTGAGGCACTAGAGTGGGGCACAGGCGATCAATGTTAAATTCTTAGCACTCAAACTTCCTGTGTGACTTTGTGCAAGTCATTGTAGACCAAGATTTTCAGAAATAGCTAAAGATATGTGGGTGCTCAAATTGAAATACCATAAAATAACTTGATTTGCAGAGGGTGCTTACCATCTGCCTTATGATGATCAGGACCCTTAAAGGTGTTGTAAGGTGGGCACTCAAACAACCCCCCCCCCCCCAAAATACAAAGCATCCAAAAATGACTGGGCATTTTTGCAAGTCTTTTCCTCTTTCTGGCTCAGTTCCTCATCTGCAAAATGGGGATAGGAGTATTCTTCTCACACTCCTTGTGATCCAGAAGAGCCTCAGCTTCCTAAACTAGATGAACCGAATCCCAGATCAAAACTTCATCAGCACCGCAATGATGGAATGACTGGGGCAAGAGAGAGAAGTTGGTATAGGAAAACCCCTCCTGCTTCCCATTCTCCAGGGCCAGACTCAAGAAGCACTTGGCTGTCAGACAGTGCTTGGCATCTGTACTCCAGCTGAGACCCTGCTATATGTGTTTGGCCCTCATAGTCTAGTTCAAACAGGAATTAATTCCGGGAAGCCTTATGTCCTGTGTTATATAGGAGGGCAGACTAAATGATCACAATGGTCCCTTCTGCCTTTATAATTTATGACTTAAACATGTGTCATTCAAATAAACTGCAGAACACACTTAGTTTCATTCAATTAGGGGCAAATCCTACCACTACTTCCCAATCATGGAATGCCCCAAGTAGTAAAACCAGTTTCCCTCTCTGTGAGGTGTATTAATTTGGATGTCATGCCCTGGCACACTCAATCACTGCTCTCTACACTGTTGTGTAGTGTAGAGAGGGCTAGTGCAGAGACACTTTTGCCGGTGGCTCTCCTGTGCATCACCACTGTAAGACTTAAGTGATGAGGAGACCCTCGCACTGGCCTGTGACCCATGGGAGAATCCCCTCCTAAAGGAGTTTTGGCTCCTGAATCTAACATCAAAGTTTCCCTCTATCATTTTTTCCCTCTATAAACTATTAACTATTTATTTTAGAATGAACAGCAATAAAGAGCTTACTCACATCAAAATTAGCAAAAATTCATTTTGGAAAATTATCCCCATATGCCAATGCACTATTGGTTTACTTGGAGAATACAAATTCCCTTATTCCACATCTCATCAATAATTGACAAGTGTTCTATTTCCCTGGGAAAGACTGGGAAAGCATGAAATCCACCAGCTTCTTAAAAAAAAATCCCATGAGGAGAGTCCAAATTATTTTTTCTGTGATTTAGCGTGAAAACTCTGCAGTAAAATTAAAAAAACACTCTTCTAGGTCCTTTCATTTGGCTTAAGTACCTAGTTGACTGATGGGAGATGTGATTTTCATGTTTTAAAATGTCTGCTATTTCTGCAGACTCAGTTATAGAATAATTGAAACAGCATGTTAAACTAATAGATTCTTTCCAAAAGCAATGGCTGAATGAAGAGAAACTATCATGTAATAACCATAAATTATCAGACAAATAAATATAATTTACTCATTGCTGTACTAATTATGTAGTATTCCCTCCCCACCACCATCAGTTTTTAGCTATCTTTTCTTTGGTTTCCTGGATCCAGACTAATCAACAGAATCCTCTCAATAAATTGGCACCTCCTGCCCTGAAGCAAAAGGGCAAGTGACTCATGCAAATCCTAGCTGATTCTGGATGTAAGCTCTCTTATACTTCAGTGAAGACTAAGAAATGATTCCTTAGAAAAAGTGTCCTGGTACACTGCAGTTTAAAACAAAATTATTTTATATTTTCAGACAAACCAATCCTCACAACATATTTCACACAAACATGGGACCAGCATGCAAACCTTTGGATGTTGTTATACCAAAGTTAAATCTGTGACAAAGTCGCTTTCAAATTCTTTTTCAATGGTCAGTGAATAAATCCTTTACTTAAATCCTATTTCTGTCTGAATATCTCATAGTAGGTGATTGGGAAGAAAGTTTCAACAACTTGTGCATTAGCACAAGCAGATAGCTAAAAGTGCACATAATGAGTAAAACTCTAAAGCTAATCACAGGCTATATCTACACTACATGCGACTGCCAGTGGTGGGTAGGGTACATGTAGCTACACAAGCAGTGAAACCCAGGCTGCGTCCACATTGCGGTGTGTAGCTACGCATGTCAGTGACAGCCTCTGGCAGTGGGGGAGGCAGCAGGAAAAGGCTTCGGCAGCTGCCTTCTACCCAAGCCTTTCCCTGAGGGGGGGAAAGGGCTCCAGCAGTGGGGAGCTGGCAGAGATTTTCCCCCCTGCCAGAGTCTTTCCCTACAGAGAGTTGGGGGGGAGGGGATCCAGCAGCCTGCAGTGTAAATGGGGAGGCACAGCTTGTGCAAGTAGAAAGCCATGTAGGATATGTATTAGCATATAAATCCACACTCTCCAGATGTGTCTTCACACTAGACTCTATTTATACCTATGCTATGGAGGACTCCACGCCACCAAAAGAAGCATGCAATGTAGACATATACATAGTGGTAAGTGATATTAGTGATATTAGTTCCTTCTTTCTGTATTTTGTAGCAGCAATATCACCCATGAAATCACTGAAATATCTGGAAGCCACGAGTTAAAGGAAAGTGGTCACTGGTTGTGGGTTGGTTTTTGTTTTTAAAGAATCTTAAGTTGAGCAACCTTTCTGAATGGCCAAGTCAGTGGCTTTCCGCTCTCTTTTGATGTCGGAAGCCATTAGTTACCACATCCCACTGAAAATCTTACGGGGCCCGATTCAACCATCTGCGATTTCAATGGGGTTCCATGGGTATTACAGAGGGCAAAGTGTGGCACAGAGGGTGCTGTTTTAGGCTAACTCATATTCTGCCTCTATCTTCAATGTCTGCTTGGTACGTCTTTGTGTGATGGACTGGTGTGGCAGATTGTAAGGAACGCGAGCTCAAAATGAAACTGCATAGCTATTTGCTAATTAACTTGCCATTCCTTAAACTTTGAAAAACATCCAGATATATTTGACTGTTGAAACCCACACTTCTGCAGGGAGTCTCAGGCGCTCATATTAAGAGTTACGGTAGGTAAAAGGAGTCTGTGGTCTGAAAGTAGAAGACTACAACTTAAGAAGTTGTCCATTTTTAAAAAGCAGGGAGAAACATTTTTGCAGTTTTGTTTTCTAACCAACTCTAGTTTTGACATTACTGTTAACATCATACTCTTACAAAAGAGGTGCTAGCCCTAAAGCCATTGCACATCATTTTTACACAACTTTAAAAAGAGGAAAAAATATATATATATATATTTTTGCAACAGTGATGCAGGATGGAATTTGGTTTTAGTGCTCAGCAGAAGAAGAGCATCACAGTGCAATCACAAAGACGGATGGCTAACAGATCGTTAAAATAATTCCACTGCCTCCCCCACCTCACGCGCAGACTTTTCCAACTCTCCCTCATTCCTTAGGGAAATTATTCTTCATTGCCCTCCCCCTCTCTATGCCTGAAGGCCCTTCTATTAGACTTTGTGACTTGATGGGGCCAGATGGATCTTAACAATTCACTGTGTAAATATTAAAAATCTTTATCATCCTTTTCCCTGGGAAACATCTTTTTAAGATAAGATTGCTGAACATGAGGAAGACTGAAAAGTAGTTAAGCTGTTCATAACTATTAGTAGCCTTGTTTATAAAGAGACCGTCAGATGATGAGGGAAGAGGGTTAACAAGGTTAACACTTATGAGGATAAACTTTAGGAGCTAAAACATGTTCATTATTACTGAAATCTGATGGACAAGTAGACTACAATTAGGTCACAAGTACCTAAGGAGCTCATACAAATATCAAAGCAAGACTTAATCCCACTGCAAGGAAGAAGAACAATATGTTGTCACAGTTTGAATATAAGAAGAAAGTAATAAATAGCTAGGACATCCCTGAGAAATCTTTCACCAAGGTTATCGATATGTGGCATAAAGCTTCAGTGCAGCTTGATAGAGTCAAATGACCATGGCAAGTAGCATGGAGGGATTTAAAGACATTTTAGGAAGATATCATAACTCGAATCACATCCAGAGAAGCAGACTGCAAATGTTGGAGAGCAATGGAATGGACTGGTAGGTCTTTTGGTTTCACCAATCAAAAAAACCCAAACTTTATTCTCAAAAGCATCTTCATTTTTGGATAATTTGTGATTGTTTTGTACATCATTCCAAACATATTTCTGATTTATACAAGTGTCAGAAAAAACAGAGGAAAATCCAACCATTGACCCAGATTTATCTGATCTCAAAACTTAAGTTACCCTTTCACTGATAAAAGATAAAAGGCAGTTTGCTGTTTCTTGAACACAGCCCTATATAAAGGCATTATTAATTATGTAAAAATACATTAAGTTGAAGCACCTCTCCATGCCCCTTCTTAGGTCATTTCTGTCATGTTAGAGAGAGAGTACACAGAACAAGATACATTGAAATTTCTCTGTTGAGATTGCCCTGAGGTTGCTTCCTTTCTAGTTGAAGTAGCTTTCTTTTTCTAAAATAAAACTTGTCAGTTCTCACATCCATTCACTCTTTCTATTTTGGGAAATCCTCTTTTGATTAGACTTAAAATCCAAGCAAAAAAGTCATATGGATCACTTTGGTTTTTGTTTAGATTTCAGCAAACACAAATCTTTAAACTTCTTGAAACATAAGCAACCAATTTATATGGAATAATAGTATTAGAGAATTTATTCTATTGCTGAACTTGAAACTTAACACAGACTACCAGAGGGAACAGATGTAGTATTTTGGAAATACCTACGGAGCAAGGCCAGGCCTTGAACATCTGCTGATGGTTCCCCACAAACCACACATCACACTCAAGATTTTCAAATGTAAATTGTAACTTTGGGTGCCTCCGTTTGTGGGCCATAATTTGCTATTATTTCTCATGCGAAATTCCTATTGAAGTTGATATGAGCTTTGCAAATAGATTTAACAAACATTTTCATGCCTTTACGAAGTGCCTGGATGTCAGGGTCTTTATTGTGACTTAAAGCCAGAGCCATGCTCTGAGGGCTGTTGGGTCCAAGCAGCAGTAATCAGAGATACTCTGCCTGTGGAGTGGTCAAACCACCACACTTTCTATAGGGAACAGGGATGGTTGGAGAGTCTTTCTGGAGGCATAGCTGAATTCTCCTTAGTTCCACCAGCCGCACACTGGTGGGCCAGCTGAGCACACCCAGGGCTCCCTATAAAGGAATACTAATTAAGTAATTACCAATTGGGCCCTTTCCATTATTCTCGTGTAGAACAGGACAGTAGAAGAGTTGCAAGTAAACATAATAGGTGGAATTTCTCTCTCTCAAAAAAAAAAAAAAACCAGGCAAGTGCTCAGCACAGATTCTTAGTACATCTCTGCATCAAGTCCATTCCTGATAGAAATAGTCTAGTGTATGTTTTCAGTGTCGTCTACAACTATTCAAATCCTTATGGTATTAAAGTAAATGAGATGGTCTGTTGTCAGTCATTTCAAAAACTGTTTATGAAGAAAATGTCATGCCTTAAATTTATAGGATGTTTCATCTCAAGTCACATAAAATTTCAGTAATGCAATGTATGGTGGTAGAAAATCAAGGGACTAGACAAAATTTTGTGAACAATATTTCAGCTAATGGATGCATTTAAAAAAAAAAGTCTAAGATGCTGTTTTAGTTCCTAATGTAGCACACTTACACACAGGAGTAACTTTACAAATGTAAATAGTCCCAATTATTTCAATGGAATTACTTGTGTGAGTAATGTTACTCATATTTCAGGATTGGGCCCTTAGGTAGTTCCAATTTTATATGTGAGTGCACCTAAGTATTGATTTACAAGTGAAAGGGTTCAGAGAAGAGATGAATGACTAAGGATTGCAAGACAGGCTTTATAGCAGTGGTACTCAATCTTTTTGCATTTGTGGACCCCTAAAAAGTTTCAATTGGAGGTGCAAAGCCTGTTGGAAATCTTAGACAGTCTGCGGACCACAGGTTGAAAACCACTGCCTTATAGTAAGACACGGCAGGAGATCAATCTGTTTATTTTTACAAAGAGGTTTATGGGATGATTTGATGACAGCTTGATAAGCACCCAACAAAAATTTGATAATTGTCTCTTCAGTCTAGCACAGTAATGTATAACAGGATCCAATGGCTGGAAGCTGAAGCTAGACAGATTCAGACTAGAAATGAGGTGCACATTTTTTAACAAAGTGGTAGTTAACCATTGGAACAATTTACCAATGGTTGTGGTATATTCTCCATGATTGAGATTTTTAAATCAAGATTGGATGCTCCAGTTCAAAAAGGAATTAAGTACTATGGTCTGTGTTATGCATGAGGCCAGGCTAGATCACAGTGGTACTGTCTAGCCTTATAATCCATAACTAATAATAGGCTCTAATTAAAAGATGGCCACGGAAGTTTCAAGTTGTCAATGTAAAACATTTCTAGGCAGTGCAAATGTATATGCCATATACCTCCAGCTCCCAAGGTACTGCTGAGCCTGCCCTATCCATGCCATTAAAGGCAGCAGGGTTGAAGAATGTTGGCATCAGTATTGGAGACTGGAAGTGAGCACCAGCTCAGCTGCTTTGTGCCAGTGCCAATGAAGTGTCCCTGCTTTCTGACTGGGAGCTTTATTTTTCACATTTCTGAGGATTATTTTTCTGTGCTGAGAATGCTCATCAATTATGGTATTAAGCCTTTGCTAGGAGCAGTTTGAACAACTTCCAATGTTGTTCTCATCAAGGAATCTCTGCCTTTTTAGCGGTAGCTCTGTGTGGCTTAGCTTCACCTCGTAGCTTTTTTGCTTATGTTCCCCCCCACAGCACAGCCTATACCAGTAGTCAAGGTACTTCCTACATCCAGTGTTCAAATTATATTTCTCAGTTAGGTGTGTGGGTGGTTATTGGGTTTGACAGTGTTTAGTGAGTTGGATAAGAATGCACTAGAGATGGAACTCAACAGCATACTGAAAAGACCAGAACCTGTGACTCTTTGCAAACTTACCTACTGGCCCCTTATACGCCTTGAAAAACCCCGTGTAACTGCACAAGTGTCCTCATTTGTATTCCTCAGAACTTTGGTACATATTTATGAATCTTCACATACCATCGTTGAAAGCTAATCTATTCATCAGTAATTAGGTTCAGTTATAGAAGCTGAGTTATTTAGGATAGCAAGGGATGTGATGAGGAGTAAATAAAATAAAATAAATAAATTAATGGAGATATCCTATCTCCTAGAACTGGAAGGGACCTTGAAAAGTCATTGAGTACAGCCCCCTGCCTTCACTAGCAGGACCAAGTACTGATTTTTGACCCAGACCCCTAAGTGGCCCCCTCAAGGATTGAACTCACAACTCTGGGTTTAGCAGGCCAAATGCTCAAACCACTGAGCTATTCCTCCTGGTAGAATAACTGGATTTAATGAAGAAAAGGAACATTTAGGCTGCATATCAGGACAAACTTCCTGACAATGGGATTCATTAGGATGTCTCACAGGGAAATGCTGGGTGCTGTGTTGTATGGACATAGACAGTTAAGTTAAACATGTATTTAAGGAAATTGAATGGATAATCTAGTAGAGATTTTCCATTTCTAAATTCTATAAATCTGAAGCAACAGTCACAGGTCAGTTCAGACACCAAACAAATCTTAATAGTAATTATCTAGAAACTAATTATGGGCCTGATTCTGAAAAGCACTTAAATACATGAATAACCATATCCCTTACTTAAACCTTGCTTTAAATTCAACAGGACTTATGCATATACAGTTAAACATGCGCTGAAGTGCTTTCTAAACAAGCAAGTGCTTAATTGTTTTCCCAAATTGGGGGGCATAATTAGTTTCTGCTGTTCTGAATATAGATGCTTTCATTAATTGAGACATCTGACTTCGATGGGCATTGTATTGGACCCCATGAGAGGAAGGAATACCAGACCTAGATAGCTAGCTAGATATAATTCCAGATACTTAAAGATTAATTAAAATTAAATCTCTGGAGCTGTAAATTTGGATTCTAGTTCACAAGCTAGAACAAATACATATCCAAAACATAAGACTTGGTAGTGATGGCAGAATTTAACTACCCAAACATCAGTTGGGAAAAATATGGCAAACACACAAGATGTCCAATAAGTTCTTGGAATGTGCTGGGAACAAGTTCTTGTTTCAGATGGTGAAGGAAGTAACCAGAGTGGCAGATATTTTAGACTTGATTCTGACAATCAGGGATGAATTAGTTGTGAACCCAAGGCAACTTGGGTCCAAGTGATCATGAAATGATGACTTCATGATTCCAAGGAAAGCTAGGATTGAGAGCAGCAGAATAAGGATGATGGATTTCACAAGAAGCTTTCAACAAACTTAGAGAACTGGCAGGTAAGATCCCCTGGGAAGAAATATCTAAGGGAAAAAGGAGTTCAGGAGAGCTGGCAATTTCTCAAAGAAACAATATTAAAGGTAAAACTGCAAACTATCCCAATAAGAAGGAATTAGAATAACAATAAGAGGCCAATATGGATGCATCAGGAACTCTATAATGACCTGAAAATCAAAAAGGAATCCTATAAAAAGTGGAAACATGGACAAATGTTAAGGATGAGTACAAGAGAACAGCACAAGCATGTGGAAACAAAAGGATCAGGAAGACTAAGGCACAAAATCAGTTATAGCTAGCAAAGGATATAAAAGGCAATTTATAACTCTATAAATACATTAGGAAAAAGTCAAAGGAAAGTGTAGGTCCACTACTTAGCAGGGAAGAAGAGAGAACAGATGACACCAAAAAGGCTGCGTTTTTTAATGATTAATTTGGTTCAGTCTTCTCTAAAATAGTCAGTTGTGACTGGATGCTTAATACAATCAATACTAACAACAAAGGGAAAGTAACAAGCCAAAATAGGGAAATAACAGGTTAAAAAATATTTAGTTAAATGTATTCAAGTCAGCAGGGCCTGATGAAATTCACTAGAGGATATCTCAGAACTGTTAGCGATTATCTTCAAGAACTCCTGGTGGCTGGATGACACCCCAGAAGACTGGAGAAGGACAAACAATTCCTATCTTTAAAAAGAGGAACAAAAAGGGTTCAGGAAATTATAGACCAGTCAGACTAATTTAGATAGCTGGAAAGATACTGGGACAAATTATTAATCAATTTATAAACACCAAGTAATAGCCAACATGGATTTATCAATAACAATTTATACCAAACCAGCCTCATTTCCTTCTTTCTCAGGGTTACTGGCCTAGTGGATATGGAGTAGCTATAGACCTGATTTATCTTGATTTTGGTAAGGCTTCTGATAACATCCCACAATGGTATTCTAATCAGCAAACTAGAGAATGTGATCTGAATGAAATTATTATAAAGTGGTTGCATATCTGGTTGAAAGACTGATTCAAAGAGCAGTTATCAATGGTTCACTGTCTAACGGGGGGAGGGGGAGGGAGAGAGGAGCGTATCAAGTGGGGTCCCACAGGGACCTGTCCTGCATCCAGTACTCCGCAATATTTTCATGAATGACTTGGATAATGGAGGAGGGTACAATTATAAAATTTGCAGATGACACCAAAATGGGAGGGATTACAAGTGCTTTGGAGGACAGGATTAGAGTTCAAAATTACCTTGATAGATTGGAGAAATTGTAATCAACAGGTGAAATTGAAAAAGACAAGTGGAAAGAACCACTCTTATGGAAAAGTCAAATGCACAAATACAAAATGGGGAATAACTGGTTAGGCAGTAATACTGCTGAAAAGGATCTGGGAAAAACAGTGGATCATACCATGAATATAAGTCAACAATGTGATGCAGTTGCAAAACAAGGCTTGTATTCTGGTCTGTATTAAGTTAGAATGTCATAGGGGCTGTGTAAAAAGCCTTGCTGAAGTTCAGATATATTATGTCAACTGCATTCCCCCTATCCACCAAGCCAGTTACCCAGTCAAAGAAGGAAATCAAGATGGATTAGCATGATTTGTTCTTAGTAAATCCATGCGGGCTGCTAAGGATTATCCCTTCATCCTTCAGGTGTTCGCAAATTTAATGTTTTGTACATTGCTCTGGGATGGTCTAGCTATAAGGGGGGAGGGATAACTCAGTGGTTTGAGCATTGGCCTGCTAAACCCAGGGTTGTGAGTTCAATCCTTGAGGGGGCCACTTAAGGATCTAGGGCAAAATCAGTACTTGGTCCTGCTAGTGAAGGCAGGGGGCTGGACTCAATGACCTTTCAAGGGCCCTTTCAGTTCTAGGAGATAGGATACCTCCATTATAAAAAAAATAATAATAATTGGTTCTGCCTCAGGTGTAGGGGGCTGGACTAGATGACCTCTTGAGGTCCCTTCCATCTCTGCATTTCTAAAATTATATGATAACCTCTTCCCTTTTTAACTTGATCTCCAAAAAGAACAGCAAATATAGAATTAGGAAAAAACAACTGAGTATCAGATTGAGAAACAACAAGGATGACTTTTGAAATGTTAAAACGCAAAGTAAGTGTTTTTCCCCTCTTCCAAAGAATTTACATTAATGTGCCAATTACTCATTCCTTTCCACTGAGATTAGCATAGGTGACATTAGCCTAGGTTAAGATTTTGCTTTCTTACAAGTAAAAAAAAACAAACCAACCAAATACTAGAATGAGTTCACAGAGGAAAAAAAGAAAGATTAAAGTTCTATAGATCCTTTGACTAGAAGCTGGTCACTAACATCCCCATTAACTCTCAATGCCCCAACAGTCTGTTCCAATCTGGTGGCCCTTTCTAGGGGTCTGTTGCATTCAGTACCTTTAGCAGTAGCCAGCAGTTCTGTTCCTTTAGAGGACTTGAATTTAGTGGGAAAATCATTCACATTTCATCAGAACTTAATCTTAGAACGAGCTCATATTTGAACAATTCCTTCTCCCAGCACTATTCTACATTTTTGTCTTGTCTCTTATTCCAAGACATTTAAGAAAGAAAATGCCAGAATATGGTTTTCTTCCTATCTTTTCTCCTTTTGGGTCAACTTTCTCATATAGAATCATTGTAATTCCATTTCTGCTAGAGTCTGGCCACTTCTCCCAGAGTCTGGCCACTTCTCCCCTCAATGGATCAGGACAACCCTCTGTGCTTCAAAGAAATTCTCTCCTACTATGCTGAACATGTGACTTCCCTCCAGAAAGGGGAGTTTTATGGAGGAGCCCTAATAGGAGACAATCAGGCCTAAAAAATATTGGGGGATTTAAGTCTTTTCCTGTCCTTTCATATTAGACTTGTCTATGTAAGTAGACTCCAGATTTGTCTGATTAAGGGAGAAAGAAATGTATTAGCCTGATTTATTGACTGTCCAGCAGACTATACGTTCCATTTCCTTTTGTCACAGTCACATCAAGTAATTGTGAGTACATGCTCAGTCCTACTTAGAGTCAGGAGTTTAAGGCCAGAAAGGACCATTAGATCATATCCTGTAAATCACAGACCACCAACACCCCCGAGCACTTGCACACTAAATGCAGCAATGGAAATGAGACAAAAGTAAATGACACCCACAGGAGACTAGACTATTACATGCCAGAGGGAGAGAATAGGGAGTTCCGAGGTTCACTAATGTTTGAAGCCCCTGCAATGGCAAGGAAATGATTAAGTGAGATATAATCAGATAATCCTGGCACATGACCTGCACTCACACGCTGAAGAGAAAGGCGAAAGTCCCAACAGTCACTGCCAATCTGACCTAGAGGAAAATTCCTTCCTTACCCCACATATGGCAAATCAGTTAAACCCTGAGCATGTGAGCAAGACCCAGCCAGTCAAACACCTGAGAGAGAGAGAGATAATATGCTCAGTGCCACCTCAGAGCCCTAGCCCAACTTGCCTAGTGTCCCATCTCCAGTCCTGGCCATCCTGATTCTTCAGAGGAAGGAGATTAAAAATAACCCCATAATACATTGAGGGAAAAATAATCCTTTCCTGATGCCTGCCAGTGGCTGAAAATATAATTGTGTTTATACATTTGAAAAGTCTATCTAGAACTGAATATTGACCCAAAAAACTGAATATTTAATTTGAAAGTATTCATGAAATTCACCAGAGAAGTTATATTAGGACTATATTGATGAATTATTCACTTCCACTCCCAACTACATACCTCTTGCCCTAGTTACATGATCTGGGTGAATATGGGGGGGGAGAGGGAACTAATGGAATAAGTTATGGCAAAAAACATCAAAACACATATCCAATCAGTTTTAGTCCTGGTAAAAAATATATTTAACTGTATCCCATAGAAAAATAATGAGGAGTCCAGTGGCACGTTAAAGACTAACAGATTTATTTGGTTATAAAGAAGTGGGGTTTTTTACCCATGAAAGCTTATGCCCAAATAAATCTGTTAGTCTTTAAGGTGCCACTGGACTCCTCGTTTTTGTGGATACAGACTAACACGGCTACCCCTCTGATATTTATCCCATATAAGAGTAGTAGTGGAATTTATACCTGTTCAAAATCATTTCAAATATACAGGAGAAAAACATCCCTATTAACAAGAAAAAAATATGGACACAGATAGTACTTGAGTAGTAAATGATTTTTCAGCAGGCAAGGACCACTGTTTTAGGAAATACCGGGATTTATGACCAAGTTGAGAGAATGATAAATTAATACAATATGACCCTGGGTGGGCTTCCTAGTGGCTCACAGAATACACAAGCCACAAAGTTCTGCCCTTTGCTGGGTTTTACTTTGTTCCTTCTGTGCAGGTTGCAAACAGTCAGGTCAGCACACTTGCACTCTTCCCCTTAGATTAAAACCAGGATCACCACCAACTGTCCTCAGAACAGTCCTCAGAACAAGGTCTTCTAGTTTAATGAGCCTCTACTGAATCGGCCTCCAGCCATTTAACTCTTGTTGGCCTTGTTTGCTCTCCCAAAGACTGCCAGGACAATTGTTTTGTAGGTTTTGGCCCTAGCTAGACAACTCTGGTAAAACTGTCTGGGGGTTTCTTGGGACCTGGATGTATTCCCATCACATATCCTTTTTAACTGTAATACAGAGTTCTATAATTGTTTTGCAGACTGAATCCAAAGACATTAAAAAATCCCTACTCAAAGACAAAGTACTGTTTGCATGTATTTGTAACGATTAGCGGGACATATGATGACAGACAAGAAGTGCAGTATTTGAATGTACTTTTGAGCCTGATCTTGCCTTACTCAGGCACAAGAGTGAAACTGAAGTCAACTAGGGTCTTTGCCTGATTGGATCCTTTATGTGTGTTTGTGGATGCATTGTATTAACATCCCTTTTGTACAATATATATTCAGTACAATTAGTGTGATTGTATTGTGTCTCAATTTCTTATGCTGTAATTACCTTTAACGTCTCTTTACCTTTGAGTGTTTTCAATGTACTGAAAAATTAATATTAACTCATTAAAATGTTGTATTCTGTTAGTTTTATTATTAGTGGACTGCCAACAGTGTGCTGTGCACCATATAGAACATGCACCAAGGAGTTTTCAATCCAAACAACACTTGCATGACATTGCTGTAGGGCAAATTTTTCACAGTCACTCTATAAACCCTGAAGATGGATGTTTTAGTAGGAACAGTGACACAGATCCTTAGCTATAGTGCTGAAAACAGCACCACTGTATATTAAAAATAAAAGCAGAACGGGGTTCTTGCCAGAAAGGTTTTGATTTTCTGTGAGCATTCTTCCCTAAAATATGCTTGAATTTACACCCTGCAGGGTTTAAACAAAGAAGATAATTAAATAGATCTGTCAAAGCAAAGACCAACTGGTGTGATAGAAACTGATAGTTAAGCACATGTTTTTTATTTGAAAACTACCATTTCCCACACAAATCGTTTTTTTTTTTTTTTTTTTTTGCCCATCCTTTATGCTTGTGGAGTTATGATGTGCTGATGGCTGCTAATTTAATTTTGAACATGAAATAAGATGTATACTATAATATAAAAGACATTATTAATGATAACAAGGTTTGCAGTCCCAACATATGAACTACCCTAACAATATAAAAAAAACCTTCCTGATCCTGAAAACCTTTTATCACAGCTCTCTACTAAAATGAGAGCGCTGCAGCTGTGTTTAAACTGCAGCTTCTCTGCTGGGTGATATACCAATAACAAACCCAATGCAAATACTCGATGCTGCTTGTGGAGATGAATCTTGATGAATATACTAATCTAGCCCATTCTACTACTTCCTATCTATGAACAACCAGGGTTCCAAAATTTGCACCAGTTCTGATGCCGGATTATTGAACAAAAAAACAGAAGAAAGGAATAGCTAAACACAAGATCATTTAGCATAAGTAGTAATTAAATGATATACCTGAGATCCATTGACGATATTTTCATCCTCTGGACAGACGACTTAAACTCCCTCAGATTTCCACCACAACTTCAACAACTACCATTCATCCATTAAACTCTCTCTGGAACACTCCCACATTAGCATGAATTTCCTGAACATGATGATCAGCTTCAGCAATGGAACCCTACAAACAACTATATATACAAGAAACCAAATTCCAAAAAAATAAAAAAACAGAAGTTACTTAATGTAGCCCATCAATTTATGCATAAAAAAATAAAATAACTTTACAAAAGCTAAAGCAAGTAGCAAAATAAAAACATATAAAAAATAATGTTAAAACATGGGTGCGAAAGGCTCGTCCTCCACACTGGCGACCCATAATGCACCAACAAAGGCTTGGGACGTAGCACAGGGTTCAAATTAATTTTATTAATAAATTGCCAAAAAATAAAAAAAATCCAATATGTATTGGTAATAATTAATCCCTTTTCAAAATGGGTGGAAGCATTTCCTACTAAATATAATAGCACCGGGGTAGTAACCAAAAAGTTCTTTAATAAGGTAGTATGTAAATATGGCACCGCCAAAATAATAAATTCTAACAATAAAAAAGGCTTTATAAAAAAAATCTTTACCACAATAATACAAGCCTTAAAAATTAAACAAAAGCGCCATATACCATACCGGCCTCAGTCCTCAGGCTAAGCAGAGCGTATAAACCGCACTAATAAAAAAGCGCTCCAAAAAATAATAAATCATACAAAAAACCTGGCCAAATAAACTGCCTCTAATTTTGGCTGCCATCCGCAGCAATACTAAACTAAAAACAAAAATTCAACCCTTTCAAATTCCGTTTGAACATCCAATGTACCTAATAATTAATCCTAATTACCTAATACAAAATTTTTAAAAAAGGCTCTAATATAACCCAGCATAATTCTTTTCAATGGCTCAATTACAAAAAAAATAAAACCACCCTCCAGTATAGGGTTAATCAGGCCATCAAACACATGAACAACAAAATTCAAAAACAAAGGCCCACAAAGGCAGCCCTATAAAAATTTTTTTTAAAAAATCATATACCGTAAAATAAAAAAATAAAAATAACTCACTAAAATCAAAATAAATAGGTCCTTACTCCATAATAAACCAGCTTTGCCCATTAATATACCATATTAAAAAAACCAAAATAAATACATATTTCACAAATTAAACTGTTTACATAAATAATAATGTTAAAAAAATCCCAAAACCTATGCACAAAGCACTGCTTAACCACCACAATTTTAATGCACAAAAAATAAAACATTGGTGTAAAATCTAGCTTTATCTGCTTCTAAAAACTTTTAGTGCCAAATAATTAAAGCAATCATAAAAAAAATGCAGCCCTCCTTATAAGCCAATATTTAAAAAATAATTCACTCCCCGCCAACCAATCATAAATTCCGACCCATAATCCGGTAATCCTCATAAAATGGTATAATAAAAATACTAGCCAAATCTTAAAACCCTTAAAAAATACCAATGTATATGCCTAAAAACAAACAAACAAACAAACAAACAAAAACAAAAACAAAAAACCCAACCTTAAAATTCACCTTATAAACACAAAAATACCAAACCACTAAAAAATAAAAATAAAAAGTCCCTATAAAACACCTAAAGTTCCAGTTACCCACAATTACCATAGCAATAAAATGAACCTATAAAAACAAAAACAATACTAACAATTATTGTAGGGTACTATCCAATACCCCGTAATAAATTAAACCTATGGTTCCCAAACACATGCACCAAAACCTAAACCAAAAACTATGCATTAAAAAAAAAACAATTAAAATAAAAAAAATTGTTTATAACTCAAAATAATCCAATAAAATTTTTATTAAATCCATTATTAATAAAAATAAAAATTAGTATAAATTAAACTCAATTAAGCATGTCCAAATTAAAACCCAAATGTTCACCCTACTCCCCTCCTATTATAACGGCCAAATAAAAACACATCAACACTCCAATAGCCAAACAAAACAAAATATAATAAACACCATATACAAAAATTGGTTTTAAAGTAAAAATTATAAATACTATAAAACTAAAAATATTTAAAAATAAATTAAGTTCCTTATCACAACTGCAAAATAGTCTCATTCACAAGCAAGGAAATACTACTATAAACTTAATACAAATAAAATTAAAAAATAAAACTGCCTTAACTATAAAATGTACTAAAATGCAAATTCTTGGTTTAGCATCACTTAAACACAAAATGTTTTGGGTAAAAATATTCAGGTATTAACACATCTTTTAAAACAACAAAAAAGGTCCTTGCTTAACACCAACAAACATAAATAAATGCAATATGTTCCAGCATGTTAAGCCTAATTTGTGATTAAATAAAATTATTATTAAAATTGCTCACCAACAATCTATAAAAACAAAAATATAAAAAATAAGCCCGCTCCCAAAATTAACCATAAAATCCTTTTGGCTACCCCAGGGAATGAGTCAGTGGACTTAAAAAAAAAATTATTAAACACCCAAGGGTGTACAAAGTAAAGCCCTAAAAAATGGGTGTGCTTGTCCCTACCTATCACCACAAAACCATGCAGCAAAAACACATCATTAAAAACATATATATAAAAAAAACTAAAAAAATTAACACGTTTTGTACAACAAACAATATGTATGTGTTACATCCTAAAAAACAATATTTTTTTAAAAATGCAGGTATTAGCCAACCCCCAGTAAATAAATGTAAATATAATGTCCATATATTATATATTAGTAATCACAAATACTATTTACCAAAAATAAAAAAAACACAAAGCACTATAACTGCCACCCCGGTTAATTTCTCTGTTACCCTTGGCCTTAAGTGGCACAATCTAACTAATCACCTGTTGTCAAAAACAAAGGTGACTCAGTTTTTACAACAAAAAAATATAAAAAAGTGTGTCATTCAATTATTACATGCAAATAAAAACCATGTTAAAAATTGCTAAATCTAAAAAAATAAATAAAAAATTATAGCCTATCACTGGTACAACATTTTTACAGGCTAGTCCCCATCCTCTAAGGGCATATTGTCTATTATGTTTCACCCATTACTAGTTGTGTTAATATTGTCCTGTGTTTGCTTGCTAAAAATGTGTTGTATGCAGGGCCAGCTCCAGGCACCAGCGAAGGAAGCAGGTGCTTGGGGCGGCCAATACAAAGGGGCGGCACTCAGTCCGGGATCGGGGCGGCACCTCTGGGTCTTTGGCGGGAATTCGGTGACAGGTCCCTCAGTCCCTCTCTTCCTTTTTGAGCTGCCGCCGAAGTGCTGCCAAAGAGGAAGAGAGGGAGTGAAGGACCCACCACCGAATTGCCGCCGAAGAATGAAGCGGCACGATTATTGAGCTGCTGCCGAAGTGCTGCCGATCGGCTTTTTTTTTTTTTTTTTGCTGCTTACGGCAGCAGAAAAGCTGGAGCCGGCCCTGGTTGTATGTGCTATTAAACAAAAAAAAAAGTTTGTTAAATTACAATCACAAGCTCAAATTGCCTCTCAGTATATTGCTATAAAACAGTTGTATAAAATATGACCCACTCAAGAATTGTTCTTGAGGGGTCAAAAGGGGGATGTGTAGTAGTAGAATTTTATGTTTATATTTTGTATAATTTAGAATTAAGAATAAAAATAATAAAATAATAATGTAGCATGTATTAAATGTATTAATGTGTGTTTTGATCATATCCTGCCAGTCACCCTTTTTAAATAACAGAAAGAAATGGCCTAATGTGCCATTGGTAAAGATGCATCACCCAAAATCTGTATCTGGGCTGATTTCAAGGCAGTAACAGACCTTTTAGAGTCACCACTTTGTTGTAGGTTTAGCATTTTAAAATAAGTAAAAGAATGCAATGATTGCTTTTCTTTTGCATTGCAACTTGATGTTCCTGTTCAAAATGTTCTATGTAAACCAGTTCTGTTTTGTGTGTGAATGAGGAATGTGTGTGTTACGAGATAAGTGTGAAGGCCATCACGGAACCAGATATTCTAGGGAGGAACCAAAATCAAATGCAAGAGCACCAGAAGGCTGCAACACACCCCTATTGAAATGTCAAAGGAGGGCAGATTAACGACTCTAAAAATAAGACAGGCACCTATCAATGGGGACAAAATAGCTGTGATCAAACCCACCATGGGATAACTCCCTAAAAAATGTAATAAAAAAACAAAATTAAATTAAAAAAAAATTAAGAAAACAAGCACTCATCAAACAAATTACAGCATAACAATGCAAAACTCATTGGTCTCAATGAAGGAAAATCACTATATAAACAGGGTGCCTTGCCATGAATCTTTGGGTTTGTCCTGCCAAGACTTCCCTGGAGCATCATGTCGCGACTGACAGACTCCAGCTACTCCCTGACCCGTGATCAACCTAGCTGGCCACTAGATTGATCCGGACTCTGGACTGGTAACTATAACATCGACTGGTGTGTGTGTGTGTGTGAGATTGAATTCATATGCTATTTGTTGTATTTTCAATAAACGCGGCGTATTGCCTTTTCCCCTGAAAAAGATCCAGTGTGCTTCTTATAAGAACATAAGAACGGTCATACTGGGTCAGACCAAAGGTCCA
The DNA here is from genome assembly GCF_002925995.2 of Terrapene triunguis. Taxonomy (NCBI): domain Eukaryota; kingdom Metazoa; phylum Chordata; order Testudines; family Emydidae; genus Terrapene; species Terrapene triunguis. The sequence continues at coordinate 22,380,911 of NW_020664446.1, forward strand.
TCTAGTCCAGTATCCTGTCTACCGACAGTGGCCAATGCCAGGTGCCCCAGAGGGAGTGAACCTAACAGGTAATGATCAAGTGATCTCTCTCCTGCCATCCATCTCCATCCCCTGACAAACAGAGTCTAGGGACACCATTCCTTACCCATCCTGGCTAATAGCCATTAATGGACTTAACCTCCATGAATTTATCCAGTTCTCTTTTAAACTCTGTTATGCTCCTAGCCTTCACAACCTCCTCAGGTAAGGAGTTCCACAAGTTGACTGTGCACTGTGTGAAGAAGAACTTCCTTTTGTTTGTTTTAAACCTGCTGCCTATTAATTTCATTTGGTGACCCCTAGTTCTTGTATTATGGGAATAAGTAAATAACTTTTCCTTATCTACTTTCTCCACATCACTCATGATTTTATATACCTCTATCATATCCCCCCTTAGTCTCCTCTTTTCCAAGCTGAAAAGTCCTAGCCTCTTTAATCTCTCCTCATATGGGACCCGTTCCAAACCCCTAATCATTTTAGTTACCCTTCTCTGAACCTTTTCTAGTGCCAGTATATCTTTTTTGAGATGAGGAGACCACATCTGTACGCAGTATTCAAGATGTGGGTGTACCATCGATTTATATAAGGGCAATAATATATTCTCCGTCTTATTCTCTATCCCCTTTTTAATGATTCCTAACATCCTGTTTGCTTTCTTGACCACATCTGCACACTGCGTGGACATCTTCAGAGAACTATCCACGATGACTCCAAGATCTTTTTCCTGATTTGTTGTAGCTAAATTAGCCCCCATCATATTGTATGTATAGTTGGGGTTATTTTTTCCAATGTGCATTATTTTACATTTATCCACATTAAATTTCATTTGTCATTTTGTTGCCCAATCACTTAGTTTTGTGAGATCTTTTTGAAGTTCTTCACAGTCTGCTTTGGTCTTAACTATCTTGAGCAGTTTAGGATCATCTGCAAACTTTGCCACCTCACTTTTTACCCCATTCTCCAGATCATTTATGAATAAGTTGAATAGGATTGGTCCTAGGACTGACCCTGGGGGAACACCACTAGTTACCCCTCTCCATTCTGAGAATTTATCATTAATTCCTACCCTTTGTTCCCTGTCTTTTAACCAGTTCTCAATCCATGAAAGGACCTTCCCTTTTATCCCATGACAACTTAATTTACGTAAGAGCCTTTGGTGAGGGACTTTGTCAAAGGCTTACTGGAAATCTAAGTACACCATGTCCACTAGATCCCCCTTGTCCACATGTTTGTTGAAGCATAACAACCTCTCGGACACCACCAAGTATGAATGGTGGGAAGGGCCCCCCAGTACCGGGGAAGTCCCCGGAGGTTCCAATACCGCCACTGCATTTGCCAGCGGCCCGGCAGCCAAGCGCCGGCTGTGGGGCTGGTATCAAAGTCCGGTGCACAGGTCGTGTACCAGTACTTCTTCAGCAGGGTGAAGGATTCCCCTTTGGACTTCGAAGAGGATTCTTCCTGCAGAGACCTGGTGGTGTAGTACCTGCTTCCACCTCCAGGCGGTGCCAGGGAACTGGTGACCTATGATGGGTCAGAGACCATTGCAATGGGACCAAGGAGGGTTTCCCTCTGGACAGTGCCGTGATGGTCGGTGCTGTGATGGAGCTCACCGCCCCTTGATCCCTTCTATCCCTGGTAGCTCTAGCAGGAAGGGAGCCTTGGGGACTGGTGGGATTGGGAGGGACATCAGATCCTTTGTCACCAGAAAACCCTCTGGAGTTGAAGGGGGCTGCAGGCATGAGGTCCCATGACCACTCCTGAGAGTCGGAGGTAGGTCCTCTTCTCGGTGCTCTTGGCGGAGTCACCGGAGCCAACAGTGGCTCTGGGGAGGAGGAGTGGCTCAGCATGGATTTCACTGCACTAGTCATTCCCCACTTGTCCCTCTTCAGCACCGGAGAGTGCCCTCTCTTGGCTTGTTGTTTCTTATGCTTCTTCCTTGGCACCAGGGAGGGAGAACAGTGCTGGGAAGAGCCTGGTGCCGGTGGAGCGCTTCGCATGTAAGCCAAAGTGCTCAGCGCTGATTCGGAGCAACTCAGCTCTGAGGCCAGTCGGAGGGCTGCCTCCATGAGCAAGGCCTTCAGAAAAATGTCTTTTTGAGTGGGCGGTCTATAGCCCCTGCAGATCTGGCACTTCTCTCTATACGTGAGTTTCCTCAAGGCACTTTAGACAGTTAGAGTGCAGGTTACTCACTGGTCTGGGCTTGCCACAGGAAATTGTGTATCAGGAATATGATTAAATATAGTGTAGAGATCCTTTCGAATGTATGTTGACATCTTAGCCCTGGACTACACTACAAACTTATGTCAGTAAACTACATCACTCAGGGGTTTGAAATATTCACACCCCTGAGCAATGCAGTTATAGTGACCTAATCCCCGGTGTAGACAGTGCTATGACGACGGGAGAGCTTCTCCCATCGACATAGTTACCGCCTCTTGAGGGTGGGGGGTGGAGTACCTATGGCAATGGGAGATACTCTCCCAACTGCATACGTAGAATCTTCACTAAGCGCTACAGCGCCATAGCTGCATTGGTGCTGCAACGCCGTAACTGTAGACAAGCCCCTAGGTAACAGATGAAGGAAATCTCCAAACATGCTGAAATTGGGGATTTATTTATACTGTTGTATTCAGGATAAACTCTGACTGATGATCCAGACAGCGGATTGTGGCCTCAGCTCTTAGAGGAGACTGAGTCAGGAGTGAGGTTTTGGCCTATATAGTCCGTCAGAGGTGCAAGAATCATTGGGCCTATTCTAAAAATGTGCTGTCCTGAGACTGGCTGCACTCAGTTTGAGCATTGGGAAGAGTTTAAAGACCTTGAGGTTGTTAGATACAGACACAACATTCAAACAGCCGGGGCCACATTTTTTAAAAGGAAGCCTGAAGTCTGCGTGTAATTGCACTCTCACATGGGCAGTGGCTATCATAGGCTGGGGGAGGGGGAGCCTCCCCAAACAGTCAGACATGGCCCCACCCACATTCCACCCCCAGGGCCCAGGCCCCATCCTGCTTCCCGCTCTCTGCAGCTCTTCCCAATGCCATGGCCTGGGGTGGAGCTGGGGCCACAGGTGCTCCAGGACGGGGGCCACACCACCCACCTGCCACTCTGGGGCTGAGGCTGTGGGGGCCAGGGCCACGCCGCCCAGTGATCTGGGGCTGGAAGCAGGCAGTTGCCATGGGGGATTCTGGGCACTGGTGGTGGGAGGGCAGAAGGGGAGGGACTCGGGGCTAGCCTCCCACAACCGGCGGTTCACATGCCACCCATGCACTCTTAGGTTTATATGCATAAATACTGTGACGATGTATTTGGATTAGGTGAGTGCAAACACAAATACTGAGCTAGGTACTTTATTATATACTCTCATGATCCCATTTTAAACAAAAATATTCCCAAGAAACAGTACCCCTTAAAATATTTCATGAAATAGTGTATTTTGGTCTTTTATAAAACATGCACAAATATTCTGCTTAGAACATTTCTTTGAGTACTAGAGAAGCAGAGAGACAAGGTGGGTGAGGTAATATCTTATAGTGGACCAACTTTTCGTGGTGAGAAACAAGCTTTTGAGGTGACAGAGAGCTCTTCTTCAGATCTAGGAAATGTACTCTGGGAGGGGAGGGTTCCTGAGCTCAGGTTCCAGCCCAAGCCCAAATGTCTACATTGCAATCAGGGCTGTCCCTAGCCATTTTGGTGCCCTATGCAGCACATACCCCCCCCCCTCCGTGGTGCGTGTGTGTGTGGCCCCAGGCCTCCGCAGGGGGGCAGGAGCAGGCTTGGGGCTATGGGGAAGAGGCGGAGCGGGGGGAGGGGGAGCATGCAGATTTCCTGGGCGGCTCATCCGGCTGGGGGATCGGGTTGGCCACTGGAGCAGCACGCAGCTGCGTATCACACCAGGAAATTTGGGGCAATTTGGCACCCCAAATTTCCTGGTGCCCTACACAGCTGCATACTTTGCATATGGGTAAGGACGACCTTGATTGCAATTAAGTATCCCCTTAGCCTGAGTCAGCTAGCACAGGCCAGATGCCAGTGTTTAGTTGCAGAATAGCAGGTGGAACCGATTGTTTAACATAAGTAGTTAACACATATTTCAGGGGACCATTCAAGGTGAAATGGCCATCTCTCCAGTCACAGCGGGGAAAGGAGAGGAAAAAGCTGAGGGAGGGAGGGATAGTGGGTTACAGATTGTTGTAATAAGCCATAAATCCAATGTCTCTATTCAGTCCAGGAATTTTAGTGTCTAGCAAAGAGCAGCAGAGAACCACTCTGTTCCCATCATCACTCTTTATATAGATATATATATATATATTTTTTTTTAAACAAAGCTGGTGAATTATGCACTTCAAAACAGTCATGGAGACCAAGTGTAGAAGTCTGGCTGTGAGTATGTCTTGAAGATGAAAGATTATTTTTCAATAATGATTTATGCAGGTGATCTTTTGTATTTAGGAACTCCTGCCATGAGCAGAAAGATAGGCCTCATTATTCCCTTGTGAGGATTATGTAGTTAAAAAGTACTGCCATCTTGTTCTCAGTAAAATCTCATCAGAAGAGTCATTTCTGAGCAGTTTCAGTAAAGATAGCACTTGAGAATAAGTTCTCAATAATAGAATTTTTTCATTTTAAATAAAAACAGCTATGCAGCAGTTTTTAACCACTTTGAAATGGGAAACCTCACTGTTTGCTGGTGTCACAAGTATTTAAGAACCAAGTCTGGTGATTCTTTCAAAGCTTTCTGTGTACAAAAGAAATACTGTACAAGAATCTCAGCTTCCACTCCCAAAAGGTTCCCTTTAAACTCTGACATTATAACTCTTGCATTTCCAAATGAATTCTAAAGTCTTTTTATTAAGCATTTTTGGATGTACTTAATAGAAGGGAGTCTCCTAATAAAGTCTGAAAAAAATTAGAGAATCCATCAAACATGAAATAGATTGAGTAAAAATAGAATAAGGCTGTGCAGTCTCTGGAAGTTATCAAGGAGGTTTCCCAAACACGCAATCCACTGTACCCTTTTGAAGATAAAGGCTAAAATGTTACTCGAATTTTTACATGTAGAGAAAAAATGCCATGTTTTGCTAGGAGACATCTTATGAGTTTTTTTAGGTTAACAATGGCTCTGAAACATTTACATGTATGTTATGCACACTCATGAAGATGTGCTGAATACATCACTGTACATGATTTAATTAAAAAAACACTTTTTTTATCCTGAGTTAGAAATTTTGCAATGATGACCTATTAATTCACATCATCTCACAGTTTGACAGAATTCAAGTCAACTGAGTCATATAATTACAACAGAAGGAAATAAAACACAAAAATTATAGAAAATTTAAAGAAAAACAAATGCAGAAAAATATATGTGAAATGTACAATAGAAAGCGGAACTGGTATTTGAAGAGACATGGGAAGTAACATGAAGAAAGAAATATCAAAGTGAAAAGTGAAAAGAAAAAATAATGAAGTAAAGAAATAAAGGCAGGAGACACTGAAAACACACTATAAAGAAAAGGGAATCACAAAAGGAAAAGGACATAGAGTGAACAAGGTATCAAATAAATGCAAACATGTAAAAGCACATTATTTTATTTAGGATGCTAATTCCTGACTGTGATTGGCTTTGGATCATTTTTTTATTACATGTAACTATTTGACTTTTTGAAAAAAACAAAAAGGACATCATGGGTGATGGGATATTCACCCCACACCAGCCTGGAAAGGATTACGGAAGGCGAGTAAGAGCCAATTAGTGTGATAGGCCACACTTGAAGGGTTTAGGTTGGAGAAGCAACCCCTGACTGGAGGATGAAGCTCAGCTAAGCAGGTGTGGGCTGGGCTAATATAAAGCCAGGAAGCTGGCAACAGAAACGGGGACAGTGAGAAAGTTTGCACCTACCCTCTGTGTATTATAAAAGGATGGAGGCAGTGCTTAATTTGTAATGAAAGTGGTGCAGAGCTCAAGCAATTTTTTTACTTTCATAATTGATGTGGCAAGCCTAGAGGTGCTGTGGCTATGGATTGCCAAGCCCAGAGTGCCAGAGCTCAGCCCTGGCACAAATTAAGCACTGGAAGGAGGGAACCTCTGGAAAGAGTAGAATCCCTAGGAGCCTGCCCCTGAGGGCAGGGTATACCCTGAAGAGAGCAGGGTGGAGAAGAGAACCTGTGGGATGTGGAGTAGGAAGCAGCCCAGGAGACAGCAGCAAGGATGGGGACTAAGCAGCCTTGGTAAATAGATGGGGATTGATCAGTTTTTCAAAAAGAAAGAAGTTACCTCCAATCAAACTTTGAATCCTTTGTTTTTTCTAAGAAGCTTATTTAAGGCATCAAGTCTATATGATGAAAAATCTCAGGAGAAGTCTTATTCTAGATAACACTTAGTCCTGCCATGAATGCAGGGCACTGGATTAGATAACCTCTCGAGGCCCCTCCAGTCCTATGATTCTGCATTAAGGGGGGGGGGGGGAAAGGGGGCAGGGGAAATGATTTGTGGTGCAAAAGCATAATATAATCTATCACATAAAAATACCAGTATGTGTTACTATGCAAGAAGCAGCAGTATTCTGTAGATACTGCTGCTGGTGTTAATAAATTCAGGTAAAATTCTGCTTTAAGAAATGATCATGGACTTCTTACAAGTACATGATGTTTGACGAACTTGAGGTCCAAAAACAGACTATTTCAAAATCATTATGTAGCCATAATCCTCCCTGCTGCAACAAGGATCAATCCAAATCTCTGCATGCCCTCCATGTTTGCACTGTCTTATACCCAAAAGAGGCAAAGAGCGTTCCAAGATTGTCCAGTGCGATTCTTTAAGTGCTACTGGAACTGTGGGCTTTGGTGTGAAAGTAGGCCTAATGATTCATGACCCTCTTGGCTAGTGACGGTAAACAGGGAGATACTGGGACCATTGCTGGGGTTGATTGCTAATGCTTTCTTCAGGTGGGAAAGATCCCAGCTGCTTAAAAAGAAACAATTATTAGATCCTTCCAAAAAAACATCAGATTGTAACATTGTATTGAGTTGTCTCTTGTTTGGTCAAGATTGGGAGCGGGGATGGAAATTGGTTTGGGACAGCTCCATGCTATCCAGAGTCTTCAGGTCTCCTTGACCTGTTATGTTTTTGGCACAGACCTACCTCCTCTTGGTAAAGGATGAAGACAGGGGACCTTGGTATTTTCTGTAGGGAGCACACTTCATCTGGTCTCCATGAACTTCACTGGCTAAAAAATTATTTCAGGGTGAAGTTTAAGGTCTTTTGATCTATTAGACATTACATGGAAAACCCTCATGGAAGGCTAACTAATAAATGTAGGAAGAAAACCTGGATCACCTTTTGAGGAAATATCCAGAATGGAAACAAAACTGCTTTGGATACAAGTCCACACTACAAACCTGTGTACCACATATGCCCCCTCTTTTAGATCCTGTTCAAAACATCTTATGGTTAACTTTCCATCACTGATCTCCCCCGCCCCTGGCCTTCATTCTAGACACTGTCCCCAATATTTAATAAATGAAAAAGGTACTAACAAGACAAGAATCTAACAATGAGCATAATTCATGAAGTGTCATTACAGTATAACCCTCACACTTCTACACCTCCTCCTGTTTCCTATGATCTCCATAAAGATCTTGCTGTGTTAAGTAATTTAGACTCTGAATCCCTCGTATAGTACCATAAACACCTACGGAGTTGTATAAAGAAGACTACAATGCAATCAAATGCTTAAGGCTTCAGACTCATTTAGTCCTAAATTATTTATTAGTATGACCAGAGAGATTTAAATGCAAGATTCATTCTTACAAAGTCTGTTAATGGTATCTATTAACTAAAGTGTATATTATTAATTGTAAATATTAACCCTGTGGATGCTAAAAAAAGAAAAACCTAATTGGACAAAGGAGATTCATTTCATTAAAGAGAGCAGAACGATGTAACATCTTGTTGGACTGCTCTGAATGACAGGAAGACTCCTAAACCAAGTTTTCTACAATGAATGCTTTCTTTACAGTGAAAAATATGGGTCTGCATCTTTGTTATCTTTCTGGATGACTCTTCTCATTCTGCACCAATGTAAATGAGTAGAATCTCTAGAAAATGCAATAGATACACCATAATAAAATCAGTGTTAATGAGAGCAGGAATGGATGGACAACTAAATAGAAAAGACAGACTGACTGCTCTTGAACTTATATGGGGAAATAAGTCTGAAATATATTAAACTGAATTAATACAAAAATTAAGTGCATAACTGTGCATTTTAAAACAAATTGGCATACACAATGAATTAAAAATATGAAACATGTACCAGACTCCAATATATATTTTGCAGATTCCTGTTAGTACAAGTGATTGGTGCATATTTAACTTTTCCATTAATTTTTAATATGCCATATTGTTTTTAAAATGCATGTAAGTAATACATAAGAACTCCATGAGTGCTCCTCTGCAGAGTCCAATTTATCAAAAAGGCTAAAGATAAATAACTAGAGAGGAAAAGGCTCTAATGAGCAGGAAGAGATGCGTACTACTCCAAACGTGCAAAAAACAATTATAAAACATGTTCTATCAATGAGGAAATTTCTCATCAAAAGTCAACAGCAATACCCTGGACAAATTCAGGCTCTTTATATTCCAAACACTTTCTGTCTATTTGAATAGAATCTCTCAGAAATATATTCTGTTTTTCCCAGATTGAGAACTGACCTTCTCTTGAAGGACTAACTGAAAACTACTCTCCAAGTCCCAATTTAAGGTCTTTTACTTTCCCTATTCTGTCACTGCAACTCTGCGATTCATGTCTGACATTCTCTCTGGTGTGCTATGAGTATACCATACCTAAATGAGGATTAAGCACCGAACATTAAAAAGTTTCAGTACTAGTTAAATTCTAACTTTCGTCAGATGTACCTTAATCGTACACAACATCTCATTATGGTATTTAATGATTCAAGGGAAACATGGACTTCTTTAGAAGAGGTGCACAATCTCCATTTTTTAGCAAATACTGAAACTCCCCAGACCTAATTACCCATCACTGTAACAATGCATTGCTCAGTATTGGTGTTCATTCACTCAGGAACTAAGAACCCAAGATACGCATCTCTAACAACACTTCTACCACTTCAGTATCAAACACTGAGGCAATTACATTAGGTACTGAAAAAGATATCATGTAAACTAATCAGTTTGAGGACCTAATTTTTGGATCTGGCTGAGTGGGTACCTCCCATCCTAAGGACAGACAAGACTGGTTTGGACTCCAGAGTAATTACAAAAGGTGTAAAGCTGCTCTAATTTGAGGAAGCAGTAATGTCTCCCTTAAGTTGATCCCCCATCCTACAATTGCTGATATGCAGTCTGCTCTGGCCAAGCTCTCTCCTCCTCTCTCTTTGCTGCTCTGCTCTCCTCTCCTCAGGAACAGATGATGTAGAGCCTGTTTCATGCCACTCAAGGGATTCACCTATATAAGGGTTATCCCATTTTGTGACTGTGCTGCCCGTGGGAGCCAGCTGAGGTCACTCAATCAGGGTGAACTGCAAACAAAACGGGGCAGACAAACCCCAAAAGCCGGTGGTTATTCCAATACTTAGATTTACCAAGCCAGCACAAAACAGCTTCTATAATACCTCACTGGTTACTCAGTAGTCCAAACAACGCAGTTCCTTTAAAGTGCCCAGCCTCAGGCCTCTGTCCAGACACACCTCTCAGATATGATGATGATTAATGAAAATCTTATCTCATCATATGAAAGAAAAGGTTCTTCCAATCCCAAAGGATCAGCCACATATCCAGGTTCAATTATAAGTTAGATCTTACCCAAAATACATGCTACAGTCAATTCTTATTAACTAAACTAAAATTTATTAAAAAGAAAAGAGAGAGTGTTGGTTAAAAGATCAATATACATACAGACATGAATTCAATTCTTGAGGTTCAGATGCATAGCAGAGGTGAGCTTGTAGTTGCCAAAAGTCCTTTTAGATATAGTTCATAGGTTATAGTCCAATGTCCATATTCAGGGTGGCTCCAGTCAATGACTGGGGATCTCAATCCTTGTGGCTTAAGGTTTTCCCCTCTTGAAACCCAAAGCAGATCTGAGATGAAGAAGGATCGCGTCCCAAGGTTCTTATACATTTCCAGCAGCCTTTCAGCCTGAGAAAACAATAGGCTTAATTCTCCTTCCAAACATCCTGGCAATTAGCACAGGGTAATTTATCCATTAAACAGTTCAGATACAGGTTACCACAACCTTCAAAGAGACATATAGACAATAATACTATTTCACTCAAGTATCATCATAAATGTTAATATTCCTTCTTTGATCTTTAAATGAAAGCTATAGCAATAGACAAGAATTGTTTGCTTATATTACAAGACCTGAGCAAACATCTACCCTTGAGATCTCTAACAATGCAGACTTGCATTTCAAAGCTCTAGTCATTTACATATCTTCCTAACCAGTCCTTAAGGTTCACCCATGGGTCAGGTCAGTCTGTGAGTTAATTAACTCTTTCTGGCCCTGTCATCTTTCAATGAGATATTATATCACACTCATAACGTCACACCTTTGTTCCACCAGCATGGTGCAAATGGCACACAGTAATGTCCAGGGTCTGGCCCTGGGGGTGTAAATGCTGAGAGGATGTAAGTTGCACAGTACAAGCATTCAGAAGCCTGAGAGTCTGAAATCTACCTAGACACCTAAGTGTAGGGCAAGGGACGAAGTCTGGAGTTTGCAGATGGAAAATAAGGTATGGTAAATTTAAATAAATACACCTCTACCTCGATATAACGCTGTCCTCAGGAGCCAAAAAATCTTACCATGTTATAGGTGAAACCGCGTTATATCGAACTTGCTTTGATCCACCAGAGTGCACAGCCCCGCCCCCTCCCCAGAGCACTGCTTTACCACATTATATCCAAATTCATGTTATATCGGGTCGCGTTATATCGGGGTAGAGGTGTATGTAGCTAAGGGCACATGGCTATGGCTGATCGACACTTCACTTCATGCAGGTTCAAATTACCCCAACCTCTGCTTTAACAGTGTCAAAAACAGACAAAGTGGAGTCCCCCAGTCCTAATCTTTCCTGCCAAGTATAGGTTACTGCTGGATTATAACATCCCCCAAACTTTGATAAAGTCCTAGTGAGGCAGGCATTCAGACCTTTTAGAAGAATACACATCTGTGTAGGGGCCTACAGCCCAGGTTCCATCTTGTACTGGTTACTGCATTTTTTTTTTTGATCCATCATTTCTGCCATATTGAGAGGATTTAGTGGGAAATATTTAGAGCTCTGTATCACCTGATTGCTCCCCTCTGTGGTGCTGTACTCTGAGCAATTAGAACTGACCAACTTTCATTCCCGCCCATTAACATGTTTCAGTTATCAAGCAGCTGACTTGGGAAATAATTGGCTAGGCAGTCATATTTCTGAAAAGGATCTGTGGTTTACAGTGGATCATCAAGTGAATGAGTCAACAATGTGATGCAGTTGAAAAAAGGCTACTATCATTCTGGAGTGCATTAACCAGAGTATCCTGTGTAAGACACCAGGAGGTTATTGTCCCACTCTACTTGGCACTGGTGAGGCCCCACCTGAGTAGTGTGTCCAGTTGTGGGCACCAAGCTTGAGAAAAGATGTAGACAAATTGGAGAGATCCCTGCATAGAGCTACAAAAATGATAAAAGAGTTAGATAAAAGGTTAAAAACATTGGGCAAGTTTAGTCCTGAGAAAAGATTGAGTGGAGACCTGATAACAGTCTTCAAATGTGTTAAGGTTTGTTATAGAGAGGATTGTGATTAATTGATTTCCTTGATTACTGAAGTGCCACTTAATCTGCAGCAGGGGAAATTTAGGTTAGATATAATTAGAAAGTTTTCCACAATAAGGTCACCTAAGCACTGGAATAGGCTTCACAGGGCAGCTGTGGAATCCCCATCAGTGGAAGTTTTTAAGAACAGGTTAGACAAACACCTGTCAGGCATGGGTCCTGCCTCAGCACAATGGGCTGAACTAGATGCCAGCCCTTCATCTCTATGATTATTTAATTAGTGTTTTCTTGGAGTGAGTTGTGAGGAAACAGTGAGACATGCTTTTACTTCAGAAAAAGTCAAAGACATTCAAAAGATGAAAGAGCAGGCAGAAAATCTTATTTAGGGTGGAGATGTGGAAGTCTGAGTCCAATCTTTTTTACACCAGTGTAAATCAAGAGTAATATCATTGGAATTAAGTTACACCAATGTAATACAAGTGCATGTAGGATCAGAATCAGGGTCATGATCTATGGTGCCTACCACTGAACTGAATTAGTTAGAAATTGTAGAAATAATTATAGAAATATAGACAGCATATTTATGAACAAGGATAGTAATATTTAAAAGAATTTCCAAGACTATCTACTCACTTCGAGTCCTAATCCCTGCCAAGATCACAATCAATAGATTAATTTAAATAGCTTCCAACTATGTCCCCAAAGCAATTATTTTTTTATATAATGTTCCCTATCTTGGGAAGGAAGAAAAAGAAGGTTAAAGTCAGACTGGGATAAGCCTTGAGTAACTGGGTGGAATTCCCATGGAAGTCTCTTGGCCAAGTTCAGTGGTGATATAAATGATGATGCAAGTTACATGTTATGTGCAAGTTGGTCAGAAAATGTGAAAAGGAACTATAAAAACGATGCAATTTGGCAGTAGATGGAAGGGTGTGGGAGGAAAGGCAAATAGCAGATGGATGTAAATAAAATATGGGGACTCAACTTTCTTCTTTCTGAGTGCGAGGTCTGTGCAAATTATACCGTTTTACCACATTCACACAGTTTTGCACCAGCTTTTAGTATACTTGACATGGAGCTGACAGGGCTGTTTCTGTATGCTGAATTTGGCCCAGAGCATGTAAGGTGGGGAAGAGAGTTGTATGTAAAGGATTTGGCTGTATTTGATTTTCTTCCAATGTGTGAATCCAAATTGAACTAATTGGTTTTCATTTTATTTACGAAGTTCTGTTATAATTGATGGTTATAGGTACATGTTGAATATGAGGTTGTTGTCCTTAACACAAAATGATTACATCCACTGTCCAAATGGACAACTAGTGCGATGTCATGGAGCTGCACCCACTAATTCCAGTGGGGAAGATGGCCCATTAAAATTTACTTTTCATAACAAGGATGGTGTGGACTGCACTCTCAGCAAGTTTGCAGATGACACTAAAGTGGGAGGCGTGGTAGATACACTAGAGGGTAGGGATCGGATACAGAGGGACCTAGACAAATTAGAGGATTGGGCCAAAAAAAACCTGATGAGGTTCAACAAGGACAAGTGCAGAGTCCTGCACTTAGGACGGAAGAATCCCATGCACTGCTACAGACTAGGGACCGAATGGCTGGGTAGCAGTTCTGCAGAAAAGGACCTGGGGTCATAGTGGACGAGAAGCTGGATATGAGTCAACAGTGTGCTCTTGTTGCCAAGAAGGCTAACGGCATTTTGGGCTGTATAAGTAGGGGCATTGCCAGCAGATCGAGGAACGTGATCGTTCCCCTTTATTCGACATTGGTGAGGCCTCATCTGGAATACTGTGTCCAGTTTTGGGCCCCACACTACAAGAAGGATGTGGAAAAATTGGAAAGAGTCCAGCGGAGGGCAACAAAAATGATTAGGGGTCTGGAGCACATGACTTATAAGGAGAGGCTGAGGGAACTGGGATTGTTTAGTCTGCAGAAGAGAAGAATGAGGGGGGGATTTGATAGCTGCTTTCAACTACCTGAGGGGGGGTTCCAAAGAGGATGGAGCTCGGCTGTTCTCAGTGGTGGCAGATGACAGAACAAGGAGCAATGGTCTCAAGTTGCAGTGGGGGAGGTCTAGGTTGGATCTTAGGAAAAACTTTTTGACTAGGAGGGTGGTGAAGCACTGGAATGCGTTACCTAGGGAAGTGGTGGAGTCTCCTTCTTTGGAGGTTTTTAAGGCCCGGCTTGACAAAGCCCTGGCTGGGATGATTTAGTTGGGAATTGGTCCTGCTTTGAGCAGGGGGTTGGACTAGATGACCTCCTGAGGTCCCTTCCAACCCTGATATTCTATGATTCTAAGCCTAAAGATAGGGTACACCTTAAAATTCCAAGCAAGGTTTGACTTTTGTACAGTAACTCAATGTTATTTAATGGAAGTCCCTTGCAGGATGGGTGGAATTTTATAGTTCTCCAAAACTGTAGGTACAAAACATAGCATAATGCTAAGTCCATTCCCACATGTGGCTTACAAGAGATCGTCTTACATTAAAAAATTCATGTGTATGATGAAAACATTAATTTCCCATTTTATATTTGAAAATCCTAGTCCTCTGTGAGTGCACCAAAATCTCCACCCCTCGCCCACAAAGTAGTATGCAATACAAAGGGCAGAATATGTAAGTCTTCAGGATCGGTGCTGACACACCTATCTGCAAAAACTAAGTGCGACCATAAAACGTAAGTATCAATGAACTAAAACTATGTTCTGTTTTCATATACTCATTCAGTTGGGAAAATCACACCTAGATAATTCATGGAAAGTAGGTCTTTAGCAACATCATAATTTACAGTGCTGATAAAGAAAACAATGCATAATTGATTTTAGTTGGATTTTACTGAGTCCCAAAAGTATATTGTTTATACAGAATTACGGTGGGCAAATCTCCCAGTTGCTTCTGAAATGTTGCATCTTTAAGATCTAGAATTTGTGAAAGACAGATAATGAATTTTAAGGAGTGTTTCTTTACAGATAGATGACTGGGGAGATATGCACTAAACTTATTTTTACCATGACACCTAAATACATTTATCTTCTAATATTTCACAATTGTATTTTAACTTTGCAAAAGGTTTATCTAATAAACCAAAACTAATTATCAACATTCTCTAAGTCTTATGAACTCTGATAATTCCAATTGTATACTGTGGGAAGTAGGATATCAGACCTTTCATTGCTATGAAATAAGAAATAAGACTTAATAGTCAGAAGAGAAATTCTTCCTATATTTGGGTTTTAAATATCTCCATGAATATAGAAGATATAGAAAGGATTTTTTTAAATGGGATCTTAGGGTATGTCTACACAGCAAAAACAAACGAACAAAATTACAAAAGCAGCAAGTCTCAGAGTCAGACTCGGGATTGCAGGACTTGAACTGTGGGCTAAAAATAGCAGTGTAGATGTTGGGTCTCAGGCTGGACCCCAGGCTCGGAGACCCTTCCCCATCACCAGGTTTCAGAGCCCGGACTCCAGCCTGAGCTTGAAGAGCTAAATTGCTCTTTTAGGTCCACAGTAAAAGCCCAAATCAGTTGAGTCAGGCTCGGAGGCTCAATGCTGAGGGTGTACATGTGCCCTTAGATAAACAAATTTTGCAAAGTGCTAAGCTTCTTAGGAAAGCTGAGGATGTGCTATCACTCTTTGAACTCAATCCTGCAAAGAGTTAAAGTGAGTGGGTTTCTACAAAAACTAAAGGAAGCAAGTTTTCATGTTTGGTAATATCAGGGCAATATTGTAGATTCCTGGGGTTAAGCAGAACATTTTTTCAACATGTTTTTTCCCTTTGTTTTAAAAAGCTAATATTTACCAAGTTTTCCATTTTACAGATTTGGGGCTCAACATGTCACAATACATTTTTCAACAAATTGACCATTTCATTAACTGTTTGTTTTGGGGGTGTTTATATTTGTTTCTTATTGTCACTGTGAAAAAAGAAAAAGATTACTCACCATTCGTAACTGTTGTTCTTTGAGATGTGTTTCTCATGTCTATTCCATTGGAGGTGTGTGTGCTCACCACATGCACCGGTGCTGGAAGTTTTTCCAGCAGTGGCATCCATTGTGGACTGGCTCTGGTGCCCTCTACATGCATATGTGCTGATATAAGGGCTGCCATCGCCCTGCCCCCTTCAGTTCCTTCTTGCCAGAACTCCAACAGAGGGGAAGGAGAGTGGGTCATGGAATGGACACTAGTAACACATCTCGAAGAACAGTTAAAAAAGGTGAGTAACCATTTTTTCTTCTTCAAACACTTGCTCACGTCCATTCTATTGTAGGTGACTCCCAAGTACCACCTCTGGAGGCGGGTAGGAGTTAATGGACGTGTCGATTGCAACACAGCTCTACCAAAGCCAGCATCATCTCTGGCCTACTGGGTGATGGAATAGCGCGTCGTGAAGGTATGTACCAATGATCACATTGTGGCTCTGCAGATGTCCTGGATTGGGAGCTGAGTCAGGAAAGCAGCCGATGATGCCTGAGCTCCTGTGGAATGAGCCGTCACTATCAGGACCACTCATGGTGAGAGAAGAAGGACCTGCTGAAGCGATCCGCCAGCGTGTTACGGATGCCAGGGAGGTGCGAGACTTCCAGGTTGATAGCGTGCTGGATGCAGAAGTCCCACAGGCGAAGGGCTTTCTGACAAAGGGCCGATGATCGAGCTACTCCCTGTCTGTTGACATAAAACATGAAGGCCATGTTGTCTGTCAACACACGACCAGACAGATGATAAAGAAACACTTTGCAAGCCAGGCAGATGGCTCTGAGCTCTCTGACGTTTATGTGCAATGACAGCTCCTCTCAAGAGCATAGCCCCTGAACCTGGCTTCTGGCAGGAACGCTCTGGCTCGGGTAGAGGACCGCTCTAATAAACTCTATCCTCTGCACCGGGACCAATGTTGATTTTTGTTCATTTATCAACAGGCCCTGCGCTTGACAGGTGGCTCTCAGCATTGTGATATGGCACTCTCTGGAGCAGCCCTTGATGAGTCAGTCGTCGAGATACGGATAGATCTGGATACCCTGACATCTGAGGCAGGCTGTGACTACTGCCATGCACTTTGTAAACATTTTGGGCACGGTCGGTAGGCTGAACGGGAGCACTGTGAACTGGTAGTGGGTGTTCCTATGAATCACAGAAACCTTCTGTGGCCATGAAATATCAAAATATGAGATATATCAAAATATTAGATCAAGAACGGCATACCAGTCTCCTGCATTCAGGGAGGGGATGATAGAGGCCAGGGAGACCATGAGGAACTTCAACTTCTTGAGATATTTGTAGAGGTTCTGCAGGTCGAGGATGGGGTGTAGACCCCCCCTTGGCCTTTGGAATAAAAAAAAAATAGCAGGAATAAAACCCTTTCCCTCTCAAATGCTGTGGAACTTCCTCTATGGCTTCCACCTGCAGGAGGCCTTGCAACTCATGAGCGAGCAGATGCTCATGAGAAGGATCACTGAGAGGAATGGGGTGGGAGAGAGGGATAGAAAGGAGTTGGAGGGTATACCCCCCTGCCACATTGCTGAGCACTCACTGGTCTGATGTTTCTGAAGTCCAAGCCCGGCTTGGGCAATAAACGGTTGGAAAACAAAAGGAGTGTTGGATCCAGGATGCAGGCTGGGAGGTCACCCTCGAGCACACTCTCAAAATGCCTGTTTGTTACCCAGCTGGTGGTGGGTAGAGCTCGAGTGAGCTGCGAAGGCCGGTGGTTGGCCTGGTCAGTGCTTATAGCCCTTTCCCTTTTTGCGGAAGGGCTCCAACTGGGTCTGACTCCTGAATATCTGGGTCTGCTGCAGTTTGAACCACTTTCTTGCTGGTGCTGGTGTGTAAAGGCCCAGGGAGCGCAAAGTAGCCCTAGAATCTTTCAGGCCATGTAATCTGCTGTCTATCTGGTACAAGAACAGTTCCAGGCCATTGAAGGGGAGGTCCTGGATCAACTGCTGAACTTCCACTGACAGCATGGACGATTGCAGCCAAGACACGCTCCTCATGGAAATGGCTGAAGCCATGGTCCTGGCTGCGTAGTCCACTGTGTCCGAGGCTGCTTGGAGGGCAGCCCTCGCCACTGTCTTGCCCTCATCAAGAACAGCCAGGAACTCCCGCTTGGAGTCCTCTGGCAGCAAATCCACAAACTTGACCATAGAGTGCCAAATGTTATAGTCATAGCGACCAAGCAGGGCATGGTGATTGGCCACTCTCAATTGGAGGCTGGCAGTTGAACAAATTTTTCTGCCAAAGAGATCGAGCCTCTTTGTTCTTAGGGGTCGAACTTGATTGCACCTGTCTGTCGTGCTCATTGGCCACAGATACAACCAGTGAGCTCAGGGCGGGATGGGTATAAAGATATTCAAAGCCCTTGGCCGGGACATAATATTTCCTCTCCGACCGCTAGGAGACAGGGGGCAGGGAGGAGGGAGTTTGCCACAAGGCCTTGATTAGCTTTAGCACTCCCTTGGGGATAGGTAAGGCCACCTTAGACGGGAGGGCCATGCTCAAAATGTCAAATAGGATGTTAGAGGGTTCTGATAACTTCTCGCCTCTAGCCCCAGGTTTGTTGCCACCCTTTTCAGTAGATCCTGGTGAGCTTTCACATCATCCTGGAAAACCACATGGGAAGGCCCCACTACTGCCTCATCAGGTGAAGAGGATGATGAGGTGGGTACAGGTGGTCAGTCAACTCCATTTCCCCTGCTAGGGGAGCCTTGAGCACCCTGAGGCTGAGGCTGACTGACCTTGGGCACCCTGCTCCAACTCCTCCTCTCAGTCAGGAGATGGGCAGGAGACTGTCGCTGACCATTTCTCAGATGTCCCAAGACCAACCAGTGCACATGCTCCAACATCTGATGGAACTCTCAGGGGTTCCAGAACTGCCACGGAGCCAGATACTGGCTCTGTGGCCACGCACTTGCTGTCGGTACCAGGGGAAATCCTGATGCCACAGGCAGATGACCTTGGCCCACAGGCAATGCGCCCTCCTCACTTTCCAAGCCTGAGGAGGAAAAAACTTGTCTCGGGGACCAGGGTGGTACTATGGCCTCCTCCTTGCCGTTTCCATGCTGATTGTCCCCGTATTCTTCTCTTGGGGACCAGTGCCGGGATGGTGGAGCTTGGTGCCACATCTCCGGTGACAGTGCTCAGCAGATTGGCGATGGTAACTCAGCGATTGATGCCTCGCGCTCTGAGAACGGTGCCGCTCTGTTGACGGGGAGCGTGGAGACCTTCATCTCGACTCTGGAGACCAGTCTAGATGATCTGGAGACCGGTGATGTGACTCCGGGGACTGGCGTCACGACTTAAGGGATCAATGCCGTGAGTCTGGAGAGCGACGCGGATGCTCAGGGGACTAGTGCCTGATCTCTGGGGACTGGTGACGTGCCTCGGTAGGTCTGCGCTAGATAGCTGGCGATCAATGCTGGCATCCCGGAGAGTGATGCCTAGAGTCTGGGGAGTGGAGCCGGGAACTCTGGCAGGTAAGATGGCTTGTATCGGAGGGCCGGTGGGGCTGCTCTGGAGACCACTGTCAGGATGCCATCTGCCGCGGTGCCGGGGAGCAGTGCTGCAGAGATGGGGAGCGCTGAAAGGGCCACAGGGGGGTTTGCCTCTAAAACTGGCAACCTCTCTGGTAGGTGTCAGCAGCACGGAAGGAACAATATGTCCCTAACAGCCTGGAAGGCCTCCGGTGTGGACGGCACTGCCAGGTGCCAGATGCTCTTGCCGCTTCGTGGGGTGTCAGGCAGGTCTTGGAGGGGGCTCAACAGATCTGTGGATGCTGGCTATGATCCAGAGAAGATGAGCTGCCACACGCGAGTCTTTGCTTACTTCCAGCTTTCTCCTTCCCCTTACGGGATGTAGGAGACCACCCATTCCCAGATTTCCTCTGCTTCTTTGCAGGCACCGGGGACGGGGATGAACCCCGGTCGGAGGTCAGTGCCAGCGGCGCACTCTGCTCCGACACAGAGGTGCACAGAGCAGAGTCCAATCTGGCTGGCTTGGAGGCTGGTGGACTCCATAAGGCGCGCTCAAAGCCAAATGTATTGCTCCTTTTTGTACTGCGGCTTTAAACTTTTAAAAATGCGACACTTGTCGCTTATGTGGGTTTCCCCCAAGCACTTCAGACAGTTTTGGTGGGGATCACTGATGGGCATAGGTTTTTTGCAGTGGTCACAAGTCTTGAAGCATGGGGATCATGCCAGGCCCCATCCCTGTGCTAAATTCAATAGGGGACTAAAACTATTTCTACACTTAACACTAAGGGAACTAGGAAGAACTATACAAAAATTACTCTAACAAATATATACAGTAGAAAATACAAGAACACCACTGGAAAAAGGTAAAGCTTGCTGAGGCAAGGGAACATTCCAGCACCATCACTGGCGATAAGAAGGAACTGAAAGGGGAGGTGTCAGCGTCCCTTATCCCGGCGCATATGTGCGCCACTCCAGAGAGTGCCAGAGCTGGTCCCCTACAGATACAACTGAGGGAAAAACTTCCAGCACCAGTGAATGTGGTGAGCGCACACACCTCCAATGGAATGGACATGAGCAAGCACCTGAAGAAGAACAATATATCTCACTTGGTGTCATATGGTAATTCTGCTTAATTTGCTGTATAGATGAATGACCTTCATCACTATTCACAAGATCTAGTTAACATACAAATGAGGCTGATTCGAAGGAATTACTCCTGACGTACACCAGCAACAATGAGATCAAAAGTAGATCTGTCTAAGATGTGCAGTATCTTCCCATCTCATGATGCAACATCGTCAGAAGTTTTGTGTTATTTCTGCAGTGCGACACATTACCAGACATACATAGTAAGAGGAACACAAGATGCAAATTCTATATGGCCTCAGAAGCTTTTGAAACTATGCAATTTTTGAAGAAGGAAAGCTGACATTCAACACATGTGGTCCGATTCCCCATCAAGTGTTGATTCTATGCTGAGACACAGTGCAGTGACTCAGTCATATTAGAAAAAGAAAATTAGTGGAAAACTAGTAGATGCTTCCCTGGCACATCCCATAGAGATTAATTTATGTGGTCACTATATCAAATGCAGAGTGAATAACCCTTGTCCTGGCCTGGGTCATAAAGTTATATTTCACCCACAATGTGCTCTTAATCCCTTTTTCCATATGATATAAACAAAGCAAGGTTTGACTGTTGTCGCATCCTACTAGAAACCTACCCCACCTCCTTTCTTGGTGCAAAATCCTTCAATGGGGCCAGGATTTCACCCTGGTTGCTTATTACATTATTTAAATCATTTATTAATCCTTGTAACAGTGTTTGTATCCAATCCATTTTGAAGTAATTTGTCAAGCAAGATTTTGTGAAACACCATGTCAAATGCTTTACTGAAGTGGAGATACTTTACATGCAGTCCATTCCCTTCGTCCACTAATTGTATAATTCATTTAAAAAAAAAATTTTGTCTGGTAGGATTTCTTCTTTATAAATCAATGCAAGATTAGTTTTTAAATTAAATAAAATGTTGAGATGTACCCCTATTGGCCACTTCTGTCTGCTATATGACCGTATAGAGCTATATTTACTGAGGAAGAATGACATTTCAGCACTTAGCTTTTCTCCTGCAAGAAAGAAGCATTTTATAATATTTTTACTGACATGCTTTCCTTGTGCTTCTTTATCATGCAGTTTGTTTTTGTACTTGAGAGGATAAGCTGACACTAACAACAAAACAGCATAATTACATTTTTTAAAATGTTTTAACCTAATTTAGTATGGCTGTAAAGTGCAAATGTTTATTTCCATAATAAGGCGTAGAATTAAACATAGAATCTGATCTAAAACAGTTGTTTCTCCGTGAGTAAACATTTTCCTAAATTAAACATAATTAATACTACACATGTTAGTTACATTTCAAAATTATTTGTCACACACACACTCTTCCTAGCGGACGTGCATCATTGATTTGGAAGGTTTTCTCTTAAATGGTACATTCCTGTCACTATGTACACATTGCCTTGTTAATTTAATTTATAAATTAGCTTTGCTGAACTTGCAGATGCAGCCCATAAACTGAGCGGGGTTGACCCAGGAAAGGGTGGGGGTAGGCTATTCAAAAGATGTGCTCTTCTCCAGGGCAGCCTCCACTGACAGGGTTCCAGATGTCATTAGAGCGGCTTTCCTTGGCTGAACCTACCAAAGAAGGGACAGCAGGGATTAACTTTCAAGGGTAAATTCCTGCCAGGTACAGCTGTCTTCAGGGGAAAGTGTGGGAGCAGTTTTCATCGCCTGAGCCCATTGGTGTGAATCTGGCCCATTAGTTTACATTATATAGTGCCTTCAATGGCAAAGAATCCCAAGGTGCTGCTTTAAGTTGTGATAGAACCTACTGAATATACACAGATAACTTCATCTACCACTGTAGTGCACATCAGTTTGGATCTGAAACAAAATTCCAGATCCAAATGTCCCTCAGCTTTGGGGACGTTATAAATCCAGACCCAGATTCAAAGGTTAAATACTGGCACAATGGGCCAAATCAAACCTTTAAAGCCAAACACTTCAGATTTTCCAGAACCAGATCTAACTTTTGCAGTTTGAGCTTCTCACTCTGTATCGAGTACCAATTTTTAATATATAAGAAACATAAAGGCCATACTGGGTCAGACCAAAGATCCATCTAGCCCAGTATCCTGTCTTCCGGCAGCAGCCAATGCCAGATGCCCCAGAGGGAATGAACAGAACAGGCAACTACCAAGTGATCCATCCCCTGCAGTCCACTCCCAGCCTCTGGCAAACAGAGGTTAGTGACACCATCCCTGCCCATCTTGGCTAACAGCCATTGATGGACCTATCCTCCATGAACTTATCTAGTTCTTATTTGAACCGTCTTATAATCTTGGCCTTCACAACATCCTCTGGCAAAGAGTTCCACAGCTTGACTGTGCGTTGTGTGAAGAAATACTTTCTTTTGTTTGTTTTAAACCTGCTGCCTATTAATTTTCATTTGTTGACCTTTAGTTCTTGTGTTATGAGAAGGAGTAAATAACACTTCCTTATTTACTTTCTCCACACCAGGCATGATTTTATAGACTTCTATCATATCCCCTCGTAGTCATCTCTTTTCCAAGCTGAAAAGTCCCAGTCTTATTAATCTCTCCGCATATGGGAGCCATTCCATACCCCTAATCATTTTTGTTGCCCTTTTCTGAACCTTTTCCAAGTCCAATATATCTTTTTTGAGATGGGGCAAGTCAACCACGTCTGCATGCAGTGTTCAAGATGTGACCGTACCATGGATTTATAGAGAGGCAATATGATATTTTCTGTCTTATTTTAAACCTGCTGCCTATTAATTTCATTTGATGACACCTAGTTCTTGTGTTATGAGAAGGAGTAAATAACACTCCCTTATTTACTTTCTCCACACCGGTCATGATTTTATAGACCTCAATCATATCCCCCCTTAGTTGTCTCTTTTCAAAGCTGAAAAGTCCCACTCTTACTAATCTCTTCTCATATGGAAGCCTGACTTATAGCAGACATACCATAACTCTTCAGAATACAGTATTTAAATGTAAATGATAAAACACTTTGACTTCAGTGGGGCCAGGACTTCAATCCAAAACTCTCATTAACCTCAAGAGGGTCAGGATTTCACTCTTTGTGTGAGAACCTCTGTGGAACCTCCTGATTTATACGTGAGAGAGGAGAATTAGATTATTTTCACCTTCTGTTATATCCATGTAATGCCACTGACTTTTCAGGGCAGAATTTGGCCACTTGAGTTTGCCCTGAAAGTTTATGCCAAAATTTATGCCAGTGAAAGAATATAATGAAACGGTTTTACAATAAACAAACTGTTTCCTAAGAATTAATTTCCTTTTAAATACTCTTTTTCAGAGCTCATATATCTCTATGATGCAGGAGAATATAATCAATATTACAGAGAAGCAGAAGTTCTAGTAAGTTATTTCAAACATATCAGTTCATATTTACTTATAATTATAATTCACAGGAGCACATTCCTGTAATCAAGAGACAGGGATGCACAGCATGAAAAAACATTTAGCACAGAACAGCCTCCATGAATAATTGCCTGTCAATGTGGCTTGTTAAAGAGAAACTACAATTTTACAAGACAATTCTTGTGTCTGCTTGTCTACCCCAAAGACAGATAGGTATAATGCACAAATACATTACCCGCTTTTAGAAAAAAAAAATCTTACTCTTGTTGAGCTAAAATTTAAATTTGTACAGTATTAAGAGAGCCATCACACAACGATAAACTCGCACACCCAAGTATATACCTCTCAAATTCTAAAGTTTAATTAATAGTATTTTAAAGTGACATTGGCATTGACAAGCAGTGTGGTCAGCAGCTAGGAAGAATTGAGGAGGCAACGGGGCTATGGAAACCCTCCTATCCTCCATGCAATAACAATCAGAGCTGGCTAGGCATACCCCTCTGTAATATGCTGTACCCCTTTGGAGGATGGATCAGTAGGTACACTCTGTGTGCTGGGGAATTCTGAAAAGCCCTTCAAGGCAGGATGGTCCCTTTCAGCCATAATCGGACCTTCTCATAGCAGGTATTTTGAAGTCACTACAGATCATGAGTAGCCTTGACTTGAGAAGCCATTTTAAGAAATATCTTCCTTTCTGATCCTGGGTCAAACTTGATAATCTCCGTCTTCTGTCAAAATTCTGTCTAAGGCATTAATATTTGTTTCAGTTCAGTGAGCTCAGCATCTAATCTTTGCTGCATGCAGGAGAACTGAGTTTGGATCATGAACTTGATCTTTTATTCCTAGTCCAGCAGGACATAGCAGCTCTGCAGAGGCAATAAGCTCAACCTGCTGAGAAGACTGACCCTGGTTTACTCATCTAGGTAATATTAAATGACAGGCACCAAAGTGAGTTGGTCCCACCCTCAATGACAAGTAGAGAGGTTGCTAGGAAGTGAGGACTGAGAGAGAAGATAATAAAGCGAAAAGGAATGAAGAGAAATCCCTCAAAAAGAAAGGGAAATGATGGCACAGGTGCACACCAGGCTTAGATGTAATGCTCAGTGCCTTACCATTTTTTTGTCTTTGCTTTGAAGAGACTGAAAAGGTACATCCATATATTAAAAATTAAAAAAGGAAAATGATCAATTCATTATTAAAGAATATAAGAACAGGAATGGATAAAAACATAACATTACAGCCATTATAGAGCAAACATAGCCTATGGCAATTTTTACACCTAGCAATATTTGTAAAAAAGTGAGTTTAGTGCTTATGAAAGGTACTAGACACCATGCAGCGCTCAGTTGATTTATGCAAGGTCTCATCCAAGGCATACTAAAGTCAATGACAGTCTTTCCACTGACTTCTGTTTACTTTGGGCCTTGGACCAAAGCTCACTGAACACAGGCAACAACAGTATGAATTACCCCACAATAAAAGTGCCTTAACCTTTTCCTAGAAGGGTCACCACGAAGGCTGAAATAGCTGAGTCTTCATGGTCATCCAAGTTCTTGGCCTCTGCCCTCAGACTGTCCAAAACAATACTATTTCTGATGGTGACTTTCATAATGCGTGCTCTCCACCATGCAATGGACAGAGATAATGACTCCTTTCACATACAATAGGGCAATAGGTCATCATAACAGCCATCAGATAGTAACACCTTAATCAGCCTCAACAAGAAAGCTTCCAGACACTTCAAATTATCATACTTTCTGCCTGAAAGAAACTAACAGATAGACCCTGCACGCAACATATAGGTTTAGAACTAAAGAATCACAAATATAGACCATACTGAAGGAATGCAGTATTCAAATTTAGTACAGTAAGTATCAACTCCACTTGTTATTTGAAGTAGTTTTCAGGTGAAATTGTGAACATATTACAGAGACTCCTTCATAGCTCAGGAAGCACTTTAAAAATAGCCAAAAGTTTAAAAAAAACAAAGTTGCTCGATGACAGAGTTGAAACTATTAAGATCTATTGTTTAAGCTCCCATTGTTTAAATCTAGAATACCGAGTAAATGCCATTTTAGAAAAATCTGGTTCCTGGACACATCCATAATATATGGCCTTTGTAATAGCCCATAACCTCACATATATAATTGTCAGCCAGCAACATATGACAGTTGTAGCATGAGGTATTGAATTCACAACCTTTAGCTCCCACAGCACTTGCAGCTACTTGGCAAGCTAAAGGTGCAGATGTACTCTCAGTAAACAAAGGAAGTTGATAATGAGCCAGCCAGATATATTTGAACAAGTTAAGTGTACTGCTACACATATACACATCAAAACTAGTGACTTTTTTTCAACATGACAGAAGGAATACTTGGAGGGATTTTATTTTTCAAAATTAGACAACTAGAAAGTGTTCCAGCTAACTAGAAGCCAGTATCCAAGACCCTTATGCTCCCCATACAGTGTGGTACACAGGGGAGTAAGACAAGGAGAAAACACAGCGTAGACACCAGTGCCGGGGGAGAGGGAAGGGGAAGGCAGGCAGGGGGAAGCAGTTACATATGCTGTCCTAATTCCTACTTCTTTAGTCACTCACTGCTTTCCTTCTTGAAGTAAATCTACATGGCCAACAGGTTGCATAGAGAGAGGGGGGATTATCCTGGAATAGGAAGAGCTGGGGAACAACCACTCTGTGCAACATGTTCCCCCTTCCCTACTTGTCAAAACGGGGATCAGTTAATGCTGCTTTATTTGCAGTACTAACTATGCCTCTGCACTATGGGTCTGACCCAATTCCCATTGAAGTTAAGGGGAGCCTTTCAATTCACTTTAATAGGAACTGGATCAGGCGCTCTGTTATTCCGATCAGAAGGGTCACAGTACACAGTGCCAGGCAGCTGGCAGCAGCACAGATGGGAACCAGCTCTGTACTCACTGTGGAAAATTTTCTGTGCGTCTGACCTGGGACATACACAAAATTCTGCCGTCAACCATATGGATCCCTAGCCTTCACTTGTTTCTGCATCCATGACCCTGTGCACCAAAATGAGAATGCAGCTGCTTCCAATGCTCTATAGCTTTTTGGATTATTTTATTTCCCTCTGCACATTTTAACATATGTGCCTAAGACAGATGTTTTTAGAAGTAGACCACCTTCACCGAATTCAAGGAGCTCAGCACCTATTTGCCCCACTTAGCAGATAACCTTTATTACTAACTCTCTGAAGGAGTCTTCTTCCTAACAGAGTCATTACAAGCCTCACATACCAAGAGAAATGAGACTACCAAAGTTAAAATAGTGCTATCTAGTAATCTCTTATAATTGTATTGGTTTCTTTTATGTTAGAAAAGCTCAAAAATAAAATGTCTTTCCATGCCATTTTCTCGTTTGCCTGGGGCAAACTTTTGTGGGTTTTTTTTTAAATTGGAGCCACTGTAAATATGGATGATTTAATTACTCCCATATTTGAATATCAGCATTATTCATCAGTGTGCAGAATATATGTACCTCAGTTTATCCTCCTGATATAGTGCTTTATGGCTGCATGGAATTAAATCAAAGGATGCTGTTCAAGACAGACAAACAGAAAATGAATCAATGACAAAAGAGAGGTACCACAGACAGAATACCAAGGGTTCTTAAGGAAACAATGGGGAAGCTATTCGTTTTGCCTAGACCTGAACCTAGGATGAAATGGACACTAAACAATTAAATATACCAACCTGGAGAGAAAAAGGATGTGAATGAGCAGCAGCTGCTTGGGGGTGGGCAAAAGACACTGTGAGAGAAAACCACCAGGGAACAGTCTCTCTCTCCCAGCCCAGAGTGAGTTTCTGGTTAGCCCAGTTTTCCTCTACCAAAACTTTCAAGAAAAGGATAAAGTTTAGATGAGACCAGATGAATATGGAATGTTTTAATCCTTCTCTCTATTTCTGGAGGGAAGTTTCTTACAGGTACTTACAAGTAGAGTTGGGGCTGTCATATTAACAGTTGGAAATAGGGGGACTGCCACACTGGCATCTAGTCTGAGAATGGTAGAGCCACAGGGCTCCCCCCAGCTAAAGGTGAAGGTAGCAAAATCTATCACCTGAGACATGCACACAAGAAGGGCTGCAAAGGTTGGGGGAGGGGAGTCTAGGGCACCACTCACCCTGTAACCAAGAGGTGTTGTAGCCTAACAATCTAAAGTAGGGTGAACCATAGAGTTCCACTCTGGGGAACAATGCAGATAAAGGCCTGTCACTTTGAAAGAGCACTCCCAGAGATAGGGGTGGGGGAGAGGTCACAGGTGTAACTCATCCCTGATTTATGACACCCAGTCTCCAAATTCTGAATATCTGGCAGGTAGCTGCTTTGGCAAGGATAGGTGGCTGTGCTAGATGGGGCGGGCATTGGCTAAACTGAGGAAAAGTTAGTGAAGTATATTTTAATTTCTCTTTTTAAAACAGCATTTATGTATACCTGCTGCCCCATAACATCTCCTCCTGCTGGAGGAGTGCATTGCAGGTGCTGCTTTCCTCGGTTTCCCCTTCCCTAGGGTTTTCCTTCTCTCCTGGGCATTCACATGTCTCAGCCCTGCAGCTGGATGATTTTCACAGTTCAGTCTCCTTCGACAGTAACAAAAGTTCAGACAAAAGGTTCTACCACCCCACTTAGGTTCTACCATCCTACTTAGGTTCCTTTTGAGCTCATCCTCTGGGCTACCTTTAAGTCTCTCTGCTTTGGGACAGAGCCCTAACTCCCAGGGTGCTTCCCTGAAGTCTCCTCACAGTCTCAGCCCCTTTAGTCTATCTTTCAACCTGTTTCAATCAGATCTGCCTCTTCAAGGCCCCAAACCAGGACCTTCTGCAAGACCCCAACAAGTTTCCTGTTGTTTCACCTCCAAACTGAGTCCTCTGCCCGTTGAGGAGGCTCAGGTGTTTATCAGGCTGTCACCTGACCCCAATTAGTCCTGCCCCCTTAGGCTGGCAGGCCAGGGATGAGGGCTCAGGGCTGCGGGAGAGGGCTCAGGGCTGGGGTGCAGGCTCTGGGTGGGGCCAGAAACGAGTGGTTAAGGGTGTGGGAGAGGGCTCTGAGCTGGGGCACGGGGTTGGGGTGCGGGGGGGGGTTGAGGACTCCAGCTGGGGGCTGCAGGTTCTGGGGTGGGGCTGGGGATGAGGGTTTGGGGGTTAGCAGGGGACTGAGGCAGGGGATTGGTGTGTCCGGGAGGGAGTTTGGTGCTGGAGGGGACTCCGGGTTGGGGCTCGGAGGGGTTTGGAGTGCAGGATGGAGGGCAGGCTCCGGTTGGGGGTGCTGGGGCAGGGGGTTGGGATGCGGGGGAAGTTGAGGGCTCCAGCTGGGGGTGTGGGATTGGGGCTGGGGCTGAGGGGTTTGGGGTGCAGGAGGGGGCTAAGGCAGGGGGTTGGGGTGTTGGGCTCTGGGAGGGAGTTTGGATGCGTGAGAGGACTCTGGGATGGGACAGGGAGTTGGGGTGCAGGAGGAGCTGCGGGGTCCCGGCGATGCTTACCGTGGCTCCCAGGAAGCAGCCGCAAGGTTCCTGCAGCCCCTAGACACATGGGCGGCCAGGAAGGCTCCGCAGGCTACCAGGCACCCAGAGGTGCCACCCCCGCAGCTCCCATTGGTCATGGTTCCCGGCCAATGGGAGTTGTGGAGCTGGCCCTCGGGGCAGGGGCAGTGCGTGGAGGCTCCCGAGCCACCCATGCATCTAGGGGCTGCAGGGACCTGGCAGAGGCTTTCAGGAGCCATGCGGAGTTAGGGCAGGGAGGGAGCCTGCCTTAGCCCTGGGCCCCTGCTGCGCCACTGACCGGACTTTTAACGGCCCGGTCAGCGGTGCCACCTGGAGCCACCAGGGTCCCTTTTCAACTGGGCGTTACAGTCGAAAACCAGATGCCTGACAATCCTAGGAGAAGAGGCAGAGTGGGGGAAGAACGGGGGCAGGACCGGGGAAGGGGTGGAACAGAGGAGGGGAAGGGGTGGAATGGGGTGGGACCAAGGTGGGGCCATGGGTAGAAGGGGTGGAACGGGGGTGGGGCTCCAGGCTCAGAGCTCCAGCCAGGGCCAAGAGCTCTGCCACCATCCGAGCTGAGGTCAAGCTCTCAGCCCCCACTCCCACCAGGGCCATGGGGAGAAGGGACCAAACTCTCAGCTTCCCCGCACCATCGGGGCGGGGGGGGGGGGGGGGGGGGGGAGAGAAATGACTGAGAGAAGCCAGGGGGCATGGCCTTGGCCAGAAAAGGCAGGACAGGGGACTAGCCTCCCCAAGGAGAAGCTTCACCTGCTGCCCATGTCTAAACCTTCTCTGGAGTTTGGCACTTAGTGCAGGCTGCAGGAAAGTGCCTATCTCAGCTTGCAATCTACAGCTGGGAACCCTTCTTCTGGAGTCAGGCAGTTTAGGTATCTATCTAAGTCATTTCTTGTCAGAATGAGTTAGGTGTCTGCCTAACTCCACACAAAATGGACAGTTGGTGGAAGAAGCCCTCCCTCTAGCCCACTGGTTAAGGTACTCACACAGGATGTGGGATCTCCTAGTTCAATTTCCCCCCTGTGCTTAATGAGAAGAAGGTATTTAAATGTGGGGGTTCTGCAGCCTCAGGTGAATATCCTGACTACAGAGGGATTCTCATGCTTTCTCTGGCCCAATTAACATTAATTCAATTAAAGTGGAACAACTTTTATAAGCGAGATTGAGAGAGGCCCACATGAGACTATCCCATAGTCCATTTATGAGGACATTCAGCAGAGAGGTGGGAGATCCCTGTTCAAATTACTTCTTCTCATCAGCTGGAGGGGGGCACTGAACTGGGGTTTTCCACATCCTGAGTACCCTAATCAGTGGTTTAAAATTTAAAGCCTTTTTGTGTGGCGTTAGGTATATTCCAAGCACACCTAGTCGATCAAGCCCTACAAGCAAGATAGGCAGAGAAGCACCTATCTTTCCCCGGTTCTGGGGTTAGAGGGGAGATAGGCATCCGGATGCCTAGAGCAAAGCAGCAGTACACGTGCTCAGAGGCAGAAGCATAGGCACCGAGGGAACTTTTACAGTGAAAATTTACGCACCAAGAAAATGTAGGCACCTACAGGATTAAGCAGTAGCCGAGTGGAAGTTCTGTGGAATCCAGTGGTGCCTAAAACTATGATTTATGTGCCTAAAACTGGGGTTTAGACACTTAAATCCCTTTGTGAATCTGGCCCTTTGTTCCTGCAAAACCGTTTTCATCATTCCAATGAAAGCACTGAACATGAACACGACAGATCAGATGCTGGTGGGCACAGTAAAGTATTCTGGAGAGCTTGCAGCCATGATGCAATCTCCATTGACTGAAGATACACACTCATAATTGATCAATTCAGTCCATGGGGGCATGGATCAGCATTCACGTCACACTCCCTGTTAATACCTGGCCCAGGCTGGGGAAGCCAATGATCCAACCAGCGGACCAAAATCGGTGATGAATCCTGGTCATGTGACACCTGAAGCACGTTGTGCATATAATAATAATAAGAATTCAGTCCATAGTTTAGGCATACTTGGATTCCTCACTTACTCTGAGCTCTCACAGAGCAGCATACGTGAGTAAAGATTTCTGCCATCTCCAGTTGGCTAGGAAACTCTGTCCCATTCTGGCAGATGAAGATCTGGCTTCAGTTATTCATGCCATCATCACTAAGGCTACAATTATGTCAAGGAGGTATGGAAGTCACAGAATCCATGACTTCCACTGACCTCCGTGAAATTTTCTGCCCCGGGGCTGGAGCTCCCAGCCGCCCTCCCCTCACAACTCCCAGTCTCTGCCCTGGTGGGGGGACCCTGCAGCTGCCCACCCATGGCAGACGGCAGGGGAACTCCCCGCAGCTACCCAGCTGCAGTGGGCAGCAGGGGGGACCCCCCTGAGCTCCCAGCCATCGCGGGCAGCGGGGACCCCGGAGCTCCCATTCGCCACAAGTGGTGGGGAACCCGCCGGAGCTCCCTGCTGCTGTGGGTGGCAGGGCACCATTAGAGCTGCTCAGTGCCTGCGCGGGAGAGATCCCAGAGATGCCACTCACTGCATTGGCAGGAGCCCAAGCAGCAGTGGGTGCTTAACCCACCTCACCATTTTGTCAGGGATATATATTTTTACTGAAAGTGAGGGACAGGTCACGGGCTTCCGTGAATTTTTGTTTACTGCCCATGACCTGTCCATTACTTTTACTAAAAATATCCGTGACAAAAGCTTTGCCTTATTCATCATCTCTTGGCTAGATTACAGCGATGAAATATACCTGGGAATGAAGCCTTTCACATTTAGGAAACTCCAACTAGTGTAGGACTCCGTAGCTCGTCTCCTCAGAAACACAGTCTACCCGGAACATATCAAACCTGTCCTTTGCACTCTACACTGACTTCCCATAAAATATCAAATCGAGTTCAAGTTCTCAGTCCTCATCTTCAAAGCATTCCTTGGCCTGGGCCGAGGATATCTAAAGCTCTGGGATGAAGACTGTGGTAAAGAACTACGATCCTCTGGCACAACTGAACTCTCAACAGTAAGAGCAAAGCTTATCTGTGCAAGAGACAGAACTTTCTCCTGGACTGGACTGAGTCCGTGGAATAAACTCCCCATGAACTAAGGACTATCACAAACCTCTTCACTTTCCACACCAAGTACAAGGCACATTTTTGACCTACCTACCTCTAATATAAACACATAGCAACGTGTGTGTGTTTGTTTATATAGATAGAGACGCTTCCATAACAAGACACTCCACTACATACACTTTTCCTTCTGAGGAGAGGATGACAGAACAAATACCACATGACAGAAGTGTAGTCACATGGCTTACTGTGCTCCTGGAAGGTGCTCAGATACTACAATGATGGGCACAGTATAAAAACCTATGAACCCTTGTAAGGATGGCAGCTATGTGGAACAGAACAGACAACACTTCAAGCCCCTTGTCTCTTGAAACTCTTGTAAACAGGTGATGCTATAGCATTTGGTTGCTCAATGCTAACTCATGTGACAGTAAAAGAGTAAGGGGAACATGTTCTACAGAACTGAGGATAGAATTGGGGAGTTCCTAAAGTCTAACTTTGCCTTTGCTAATGATGTATTGTGTGGCCTTTTGAAAGTCACTTAGGCAAAAGTATTCAAAACGTGGTCTCTGACTTTGGATTCTTCAACTTTTGGGTGCCTGCCTGTTTTGAAAATGTTGGCCTTAGCTTTGCTGTGTCTCAGTTGTAAATGGAGATAATGATACTTTTCTCTCTCATGAAGGAAAGTTAATATTTGTATAGTGCTTTGAGAATGTAAAGTGCTACACAAGTGCAAAGTATTATTAACAGGATAATGCATGTTTTCATCTTGAGCTTGTCAGCCTCTAACTCGTCATTATCTAGCTTGTAATGACTTTACTTGCATACATTATAGTTCAAGTAATCTCTCTTCACCTATTCTCTTTAAATGTTTTTCATTTTTCATGCTAAAGTTTGAAAAATTTAGCTCATTCTTTTTAAAAATATTGAGTCAATTGGAATTTACACAGTAAAACAGATGGTCCTCTGAAAACAAAGTACTTGTTTTTACCTGCATGATACGGCCCTAACTTTTATGAAGATATTTTCTGTTCTGCTTGTTCTTGTCTGGGAGTTCTGCTCAAACTATGTACATGGGATTTATTATTTGATTTTGAACGAGACTGTCCAATGCTTGTAAATATGTCAGCAATAACTTACAACAGGTAATATTATGTCTCTTAAAATAAGAGAATATAAAATACTATTCTGTTGGCTCATTAATGTTAGTGCAAAGAGAATCAGGTTGCAAATAAAAGACTGACTGTTAAGATGAGTTTCTTTAGCTTTTCTGGTGTATTATATTAGTAATTTATATAACTGTTTTGAGCCTGATTGTAGAATCCTTACTCATGTGAGTAGTTCCACTGATTTTAAGTAAAGGTTAAAGTCCAATTGACATGAGTAAGCTTTGAACAATTAAGTTCCCTGTGATTCAGAATCCAGAACACTTTATTCTCATATTCATTAAACATCTCTGCCTGAAGTATTAAGATTACTCCCAGAATTTGGTGAACTTTTAACTTGTATCCCTAAGTGCAAGAAAGTGTTAGTGTAACTTCCTAGATACCACAGCTCTCACAATCCTGCCCAATTCAACATATTTTTTTCACAAAGTTGACATTAAGGTAAATACACTTTCCACTTAACATTCCACTCTTGGATAAAATTATTAATGATTAAAAAAGTGGCCTGCCATTCTGATTACACTTATTGACAAAGTTAACATCATTAAGGTGACAGTTCTTTCCAAAGTTAACTACTTTTTGTCTCTACCCCAGTTACTCTACCAAAAAAACAACAAAAAAAAACAAAAACCTCCAATATCATCCCTTTTATGGAGCAATAAAAATCCCCATATATATCTGTAACAGGGCATGGCTCCACTCCTGTCTTCTCCCCTGCAGAAACTGTACTAACTCCACCAGGTGTGTAGTTAGTGACCTTTCATTCAAGTTCCCTCCACCAATATCACTATAGTCCCTGTGCAACAGTCTATTTACAATATCTACAGTGCTTTTAGCCCTCTCCTCGGGACCTGACGGGACCAGAGGTCTCCCTTCTCTGAGGCCTCTGTGTGATCAGGCTCAGCTAACCCCATTGGGTTCTTTCTTTTTCTTTCTTTCTCCTGGCACTTCCTTCCTGTGCCTCTTTATCAGACTTGGGTGGAAGGGCTATTTGGCTCTTTATCCCATCAAGTCCACCGGCCTGATTAGATAACTACCCCAATCACTTCCTGGGGAACTACTTAGCATATAAGTGATTGGAGTGCAGGCTCACCTGTTCATCCCCTGCACAGCTATACCAGACCGAACAACTCTGATCTTGGAAGGTGAACCATCCCGCTGGGCCTGGCGAGTACTTGAATCACTCCCTGCAATCTGTTACAATACCCTAAAAAGATAATGCTAGTTGTGCAGATGGGGGGGGGGGGATGACATGACCTTTCATAATTTTCCACTTTACTTTCTTATAGCACAACTGCAACATATCACATTCTGGCATGATCAAGTGCACAGCTCCCCCACAAGTAGAAACAAAGAGACTCTCACTGATTGTCTGCCATTAAATAACACTATAAAAGTCCAGTGGAAAAACCTGTATCCTAGAACACATGAGAAGACACAAGAGTCGGGTAATCTGGCTCTGGTGCACACACACTTCCAAAGAAACCTCCATCTGGAAACTCTTACGGAAACCCTAATTACTAGGAGACCTTCATAGATTCATAGACTTTAAGGTCAGAAGGGACTATGATGATCGTCTAGTCTGATCTCCTGCACAACGCAGGCCACAGAATCTCACCCACCCACTCCTGTAATAAACCCCTAACCTATGTCTGAGCCATTGAAGTCCTCAAATCATAGTTTAAAGACTTCAAGGTGCAGAGAATCCTCCAGCAAGTGACCTGTGCCCCACGCTACAGAGGAAGGCGAAAAATCCCCAGGGCCTCTGCCTATCTACCCTGGAAGAAAATTCCTTCCCGACCCCAAATATAGCAATCAGCTAAACCCTGAGCATGTGGGCAAGACTCACCAGCCAGGCACCCAGGAAAGAATTCTCTGTAGTAACTCAGATCCCACCCCATCTAACATCCCATCACAGGCCGTTGGGCATATATACCGCTAATAGTCAAAGATCAATTAATTGCCAAAATTAGGCTATCCCATCATACCATCCCCTCCATAAACTTATCAAGCTTAGTCTTGAAGCCAGATATGTCTTTTGCCCCCACTGCTCCCCTTGGAAGGCTGTTCCAGAACTTCACTCCTCTAATGGTTAGAAACCTTCATCTAATTTCAAGTCTAAACTTCCTGATGGCCAGTTTATATCCATTTGTTCTTGTGTCCACATTGGTACTGAGCTTCAATAATTCCTCTCCCTCCCTGGTATTTATCCCTCTAATATATTTATAAAGAGCAATCATATCTCCCCTCAGCCTTCTTTTGGTTAGGCTAAACAAGACAAGCTCTTTGAGTCTCCTTTCATAAGACAGGTTTTCCATTCCTCGGATCATCCTAGCAGCCCTTCTCTGTACCTGTTCCAGTTTGAATTCATCCTTCTTAAACATGGGAGACCAGAACTGCACACAGTATTCCAGATGAGGTCTTACCAATGCTTTGTATAACGGTACTAACACCTCCTTATCTCTACTGGAAATACCCTGCCTGATGCACCCCAAGACTGCATTAGCTTTTTTCACGGCCATATCACATTGGCGGCTCCTAGTCATCCTGTGATCAACCAATACTCCGAGGTCCTTCTCCTCTTCCATTACTTCCAACTGATGAGTTCCCAACTTATAAAAAAATTCTTATTAATCACTAAATGCATGACCTTGCACTTTTCACTATTAAATTTCATCCTATTACTATTACTCCAGTTTACAAGGTCATCCAGATCTTCCTGTACAATATCCCGGTCCTTCTCTGTATTGGCAATACCTCCCAGCTTTGTGTCATTGGCAAACTTTATTAGCACACTCCCACTTTTTGTGCCAAGGTCAGTAATAAAAAGATTAAATAAGATTGGTCCCAAAACCGATCCCTGAGGAACTCCACTAGTAACCTCCCTCCAGCCTGACAGTTCACCTTTCAGTATGACCTGTTGTAGTCTCCCCTTTAACCAGTTCCTTATCCACCTTTCAATTTTCATATTCATCCCCATCTTTTCCAATTTAACTAATAATTTGCCATGTGGAACTGTATCAAATGCCTAACTGAAATCGAGCTAAATTAGATCCACTGCATTTCTTTTGTCTAAAAAAATCTGTTACCTTCTCAAAGAAGGAGATCAGGTTGGTTTGGCATGATCTACCTTTTGTAAAACCATGTTGTATTTTTCCCAATTACCATTGACCTCAATGGCCTTAACTACTTTCTCCTTCAGATTTTTTTCCAAGACCTTGCATACTACAGATGTCAAACTAACAGGCCTGTAGTTACCCAGATCACCTTTTTTTCCTTTCTTAAAAATAGGAACTATGTTAGCAATTCTCCAGTCATACGGTACAACCCCTGAGTTTACAGATTCATTAAAAATTCTTGCTAATGGGCTTGCAATTTCATGTGCCAGTTCCTTTAATATTCTTGGATGAAGATTATCTGGGCCCCCCGATTTAGTCCCATTAAGCTGTTCGAGTTTGGCTTCTACCTCGGATGTGGTAATATCTACCGCCATACCTTCAAACATTTACATTTGACATCAAACTCATCACATTTCTCTCCTCATTTATATCACTTCCATAATAATCTAAAACAACCTGAGCAACTTCAAAAAGAATAGAACCCATGGAACAAAATTATTTTCATTACATACAACCAGGCCAAATATGGTAAAATATGGGCAAGCTAAATAGAGAAATAATACATAATAATTAAATTCATTTCACCCTCTCACTTTTAAAAAGAAATCATCGACTTTTGTAGATTTATAGACTCTTCTCATAATCAATAAATATCAAAACTCAATGGAAGAAGGAAGTAAACATTGATTAGGAAACAACAGAATGAAATGAGATGTGTTCCTCTATTTGGTCCAATTTAAAAGATATTAAACACCACATTTACTCTAGCAGACAAACTTCACAGAATGGATTCTACTCCTTTAAAAATACCATATCATTCAGACAGTTTCTCCAAATATTTTTATTACCCTCTCTCATTTGGCACTTTTTGTACATGTCATGACAATGCCCCCAAATGACATTCTGTTGGTGAAGAGCACATAAATGTATTCACTGGACAGACACAATTATTCTACAAAGATAAAAGAGGAAGCTTTTCAACTTAGAAAATGTTATTGAATACAGATACTCTGAAATACAAACTATTCAAATGAATGTAATTTATTAATGGCCAGGCATTCAAAATACAAAGACACAGCTTGGAAGAGTATGAAGTATAGTCACCCCCAGATGCTGGTCTATATTCTCTGCTTTGCCAAATCTTAGGCTCTATGAAGCCAAGACAGGAGGCCAACAGAAAGCTATTTGTGTATCCTTGCTTCTCTCTGCTCATCCTTGATGGAGGCTAGAACAGACCACAGGCTTCTCTAACATGTTCAGCGGCCAGTGGTCCTCAACTTCTAACTTCAGTGGGACTGCTCACACACACACACAACATTAAGCATGTGCATAAATGTTTGTAAGACTGGGCTTAAATGTTAAAGTAATTTTGTGCAAGAGAATACTCATATAATTGATATCTGCATTTGGATCAAGACAACATATTTTTAAACTAAGATATAAAAGAAAAAAAAGTGTGAAGTGTGAAGATCTCTTACCATGTCTGTAGCCAAACAAGATTGCAGTGGCAGCCATTCATCAGAGAATGAAACAGAGAATTATTGTGCATAGAGGTCATTAGTTGCAAGTAGTAAAAACTGATTGCTCTTATCTAGTCTGGGAGCAATATAATTTCTAACAGGATATCTTTATCAGAAGTAAAAAAGCAAAACAGTTATGCAAAGCTAGGAATCTACTGGCCTTCCACGCCACTTCCACAGAGGCAATATCTTCAATGGGATTTCACTATGCAGGTAAAGTCATTTCATATTTAGTGTGTCCACAAGTTTGGAATCCACCTACTGGCATAGACAATGAAATAGCTGATCACAAAAATTGTGACATTTAACTGAAGCAGAACAAGCATCCACCTTATGCAGTTGTATTCAGTAAGTGTAATATATATCTTGACTATATTGGTACATTTATATGGTATCTCTTATTTATTTATTACAGATTTTTGACCCACATTATCAGATCTGTTTCTATTCCTCCTTTTCAAAAAGATATCTCCAGTCCCTCTGCCAAGAATTTCAAATATTACTGGTGGCCAGTGCTGATGCGGATCTGTTGGAGTTAATGTTAAAACGGATGTTATATTACTGCTAGAGAGTTGACCCTTAATTTATGTGGTGCATTTATACAGAACCTGCAGATCCAAACAGATGATGTAATGATATTTTAAAACTTGCAGACATTGTTATTGATTGCCTTTTTATGTCACTGATTTGAGTTTTATTTTTTAATTCATTTTAATTTCACTTATAAAAGATAATTTTTAATTTTGCATATGATGTGCTGTTTAGCAGTGGGATGGAGCCTTAGACTGGTAAGTAATACACACCATATACACAGTATGTGGAAACATGTTATATACATGTATGGAAAATCTGTCAACTAGAACATTTCAAACTCTGATGGAAAATTACTGTTTTTCTTCCCAAGAACACCTAATATTATTTGACTACTGGAAAAAAAAAAAACTGTTTTCATACTTTCAGTCTCAAAGTCTTGTCACACTACATACTTTTCCCTTGTTGTAGAAAGTACCAGAGGAATATTTGTGCACTGTGAATCAGCAGGCATCTTATTTGCTGGCTATCATAGTTTAAACTGGGTTTTTCCCGTTTTTAACAGGCTTTCACTAAAATGAAAGTTTTGACAGTACTCAATGGACAATATAGGCATCACTTGAAGTTAACAGGGCTCAGTATGTGTATATGGGTTCACCTGTGCTGATCCTGTTGTAGGATCTGGATCATAATTAGTACTTGATTTTATTAATCCTCATATGAGTCTATAAAATATTTTTTAAATTATGTGAATTTTGTGTTTTCAGAGGTAAAAAATGGACAGTTTTGGCTGTATAACTATACAATGAACCAGATCCTGCTCTCAGTGAAGATAAAGATAATTTAGACACTGGCTTCAATAGAACAAGGATTGAGCTTATTGTGCAGGTAGGAGTTGCACAAGCGTCCTCAGTTTTTCCAGTTCTCCTGAATTCTGATTCCTCCTATTTTAGGCCTAAATTCTGCCTCAGATAGGTACTTGCAGTTAGCCAATACATACACATATGTATGCCAATGCCAATTAAGTCGTGTGTGTCAGTCTGAAGGCATAATCTGGCCCTTAGTTGCCACCTGAACAAACACTGCCAATGCTGCTTTCATCACGTAGACAGCTGTGCCATTATAGCCTGATCTGAGGACACCAAATTTAATTTCAGATTTGAACGTTGGACCCTAGATGTGAAGCAACAGTGCATACACCAAGCTAGACTGCTTGACCACCAAACCACAGTTAACTAAACTTCATCTAAGGGTGCTATTCTGTACCCCACATTCATTCCTTATGCCTTCAGTGACTTCAGTGGAGTAGCTCCTGATTTACCCCAGGATAAGAGAGAAGCAAATCAGATCCCAGACTTACATTTATAGTGTAAATACTAGAAAAGACTATTACATCAGTAGTTTTGAAGATCTGTGAGCCAACATGTGACAGTGCCTTCAGATCCCTACCTCTTCTGGAGCTTCCCTTCACAAATACAGAAGCACCAGAGGAACAACCTATAGACTGTATAGCATTGCAAAATATTTATCCATAGACATAAATACAGGTGCTGCATTTCTGTTTTATTTGTTCTTTCCTTTGCATGGAAAAACAAAGATAAGAAGCGCGAAATGGAACAAGAACATTTGTTGTTTTAATATTTCAGTTTGATTTGATTCATCTTACAACCCTCTTAAACCCTTTAAATCAAAGTTACACAATACTGCAGGATAAAGATAAAGAGCCGAGACTGCTGTTGAAACACTTTTGATCCTCACCCTATGGAATAATGCCTAAGGGTACAGTGGTTCAACACATTGCAATGGCCTTTGAATTCTAAAGGCTTGCTTTAGTTAAAAGAGCAATGAGATTCAGGGTCTCAGCCTAGTCATTGGCAGACAATGTTCTAGGTGGTGGAATCTATATTATGCTGCAGCATACCTTTGAATTGGGAAACAAAGCACAAAGAAGGTGGGAGGGAGGGTGTATGGAAAGACTAGGTAGGAATGGGTTTCTGTGTGGATCAGATACTGATATATATATAGTCTGGAACAATGCCCCAACAGTAGGCAATAATGCTTCAGGAGATGGCTCTACACAAAATGCACTGAATGTAAAGATTCCTTCCTGACCCCTGCAAGGGATTAGTTCTCACCCTGTATCTCAGGTGGATTCAGAGGGACGGACGGGGCAGTACAAGGAAATGAGACAATACTGGTCAGCATGAGCGGCAGTGGCATCAGCGCACCAGGGTCCTACGGCTGTCAGTTTTTTTGTAGCAGAATATAGCCGTTTAGACTTTCCATAGCTATTTTGCCCTTCCCTGCTCTATTTCTTTGCAAATTTTATCTCTAACTTTCTCCACTACTTTTTTCACATTTTCTTCGTAGTAAAGCCAAACAATACGAAAATTTTGCTTTACTTCAAAAGATATGCTGCCTTTCAGGTTTTCTGAGGGCACTAGGACTTGGGGAAGAGGGTGGAGAAGCTCAGCTTCTCTGTTCACCTGTCCCCCTCATAACTGAAACACCCCACACACGGAATAGCTGCTAGGCATACTCTAATTTTGAGAGAATCCCCAGAACTCTGGGTTTGGGAGTGACGATCTCAAGTCTTTATAGTCATAGAATAGATCCATACAGAGAGGGATAGCTCCAGGGAAACTCTCTCAGACACAGACAGCCTGCTGGCAAAGACATTGCCAGTCTCAGATACTAGAATATCTTCTTATCACCTCTTAAAAGGGCTCAGTTTCTCTGGCGATGGGACGGATGGGGATAGCTTGATTTCCTAGGAAGGACAAATGTGGCAAGTTATTTACCAAACTCTACCATCAAAATAGAGAAGTCTACCATTCTTACTGCACCAAAAGCAGTTTGGACCCCAACACAAGTAGAAATGAAAAAAACCTGTCTCAGAGTCCTAGAACTCTTAAATAGAGACGAAATCTAGCTCTTCCAGCTGCACCAAAACATTTTGGTTCCTGAGCAAACCAAAAGCCATGATCCATCCAGTGTTCATCCCTCATCACTCAAATTACACTGGTCTACAATTTTTGAGAAGTCGTCTGCTTCAGAGATAAAATGTGCTATTTATTATGTATTTTGATGTGCTGAATTCAAATATGACAATTAAAACAACTGATTGGCTACTGTTTCTAAGATATTTAAGTTTTTACATTTTATGTCTATGTATATTGTGTAGATAGTAGAGTTTTAATCATAAATTGTAAACCTAGGTCTTTTCATGTGTTTATGGTTGCTTTACTTGATAATATTTCACCTGTCCTGTTTATGTAACACTTTAAAAATCAGCAAAAGGGTTATATAAATAAAATGTATTATGAAACAAAAGGCAAAAAACTATTCTGTACATAGTTTAGTCCTATTCAGTGTCTACTCGGCGCTTCTTGGCTTGTCTCTTATATTCATTAAATGGAGCATCTCTTGTCACTGTCCAGCAATAGTCTGCAAGCATTGATGGGCTCCATTTGCCCTGATAGCGTTTCTCCATTGTTGCAATGTCCTGGTGAAATCGCTCGCCGTGCTCGTCGCTCACTGCTCGCAGTTCGGTGGAAAAAAATCTAGATGAGAGTGCAAAAAATGTATCTTTAGTGACATGTTGCAACCAAGGCTTTTGTATGCCTCGAGGAGGTTTTCCACCCACAACCTGTAGTTGTCTGCCTTGTTGTTTCCGAGAAAATTTATTGCCACTAACTGGAAGGCTTTCCATGCCGTCTTTTCCTTGCCACGCAGTGCATGGTCAAATGCATCATCTCGAAGAAGTTCACAAATCTGAGGACCAACAAATACACCATCCTTTATCTTAGCTTCACTTAACCTTGGAAATTTTCCACGGAGGTACTTGAAAGCTGCTTGTGTTTTGTTAATGGCCTTGACAAAGTTCTTCATCAGACCCAGCTTGATGTGTAAGGGTGGTAACAAAATCTTCCTTGATTCAACAAGTGGTGGATGCTGAACACTTTTCCTCCCAGGCTCCAATGACTGTCAGAGTGGCCAATCTTTCTTGATGTAGTGGGAATCTCTTGCACGACTATCCCATTCGCAGAGAAAACAGCAGTACTTTGTGTATCCAGTCTGCAAACCAAGCAAGAGAGCAACAACCTTCAAATCGCCACTG
Source organism: Terrapene triunguis (assembly GCF_002925995.2). Classification (NCBI taxonomy): domain Eukaryota; kingdom Metazoa; phylum Chordata; order Testudines; family Emydidae; genus Terrapene; species Terrapene triunguis. The sequence goes on from NW_020664446.1 coordinate 22,423,716, forward strand.
ATGTTGGTCATAGTTTATGCACCTCAAAAGTTGTTTCATGTTGTCTTAGGTTTCCTTCATATGGACTGCATGACCAATTGATGGCAAAACATTGCCATTATGCAGTAAAACAGCTTTAAGACTCGTCTTCGATGAATCAATGAACAGTCTCGACTCATCTGGATTGTGAACGATGTTGAGGGCTGCCATCACACCATCGATGTTGTTGCAGGCTACAAGATCACCTTCCATGAAGAAGAATGGGACAAGATCCTTTTGACGGTCACGGAACATGGAAACCCTAACATCACCTGCCAGGAGATTCTACTGCTGTAGTCTGGAGCACAACAGCTCCGCCTTACTCTTGGGTAGTTCCAAATCCCTGACAAGGTCATTCAGTTCACCTTGTGTTATGAGGTGTGGTTCAGAGGAGGAGGATGGGAGAAAATGTGGGTCCTGTGACATTGATGGTTCAGGACCAGAAGTTTCATCCTCTTCCTCTTCCTCGTCTGACTCAACTGAGAATGATTCTGGTGCATCAGGAACTGGCAGTCCTTCTCCGTGGGGTACTGGGCGTATAGCTGATGGAATGTTTGGATAATGCACAGTCCACTTTTTCTTCTTTGACACACCTTTCCCAACTGGAGGCACCATGCAGAAGTAACAATTGCTGGTATGATCTGTTGGCTCTCTCCAAATCATTGGCACTGCAAAAGGCATAGATTTCCTTTTCCTGTTCAACCACTGGCGAAGATTTGTTGCACAAGTGTTGCGGCATATGTGTGGGGCCCACCTCTTGTCCTGATCTCCAATTTTGCAGCCAAAATAAAGGTGATAGGCTTTCTTAACCATAGTGGTTATACTGTGCTTTTGTGATGCAAAAGTCACTTCACCACAAACATAGCAGAAGTTATCTGCACTGTTCACACAAGTACGAGGCATCTCTGCTCACTTTGGCTAAACAGAAATGTGTCCCTTTGCAAAATCAAACACTGACAAATAAGAGAGCATGACACTGTATGATTTCTAGAGCTGATATAGGGCAATTTGTTCAGCAGAGTGATGTAAGCTTCGTTATGATTGCATCATCCATGACTTCTAGGAATAACATGATGCAATTCATATCATGTATGACACAATACCAGCTTCAGATTGCATCATTCATTGTTTTGCCTAAAAAGCAAGTACTGTCCAAACCCAGTTATAGATTTATTCATAGATCCAGTCAAAGATGTATTTTAGTCATTTCTGGTTTAAATTGAGATCCCTTCCCTTTATAACTCACTTATCCTCCGCCATTCCCAAGTCAAGGGTCGTATATACTGACCCAGTAGCATATCTTGAAAACTAGAGCCAATCAACAATTTTAAGCATCATTTTCGTTCTCAGTGACCCAGAATTAGTAAAGTTTGACTACATTTATTTCAGAAGCATTTTGACTGTAGAGCAGTGCTACATGGCACCAATAGGGAACCAGTGTGACTGCTTCTACTGCACCATAAATTTCTGAATCCTGTTGCATCCTTGTGCATGAGCACACCCCTTCAATGGATCTTTGTGACACTTGTGCACAAGGATACATCAGAGCCCAGAATTATTTAGTGCAGCAGGAGTGGCAATACTTATTCTCTATCCATGCCATAGAACAGGAGTAGGCAAACTCTTTGGCCCGATTGCCACATCTGGGTGGGGAAATTGCATGCAGGGCCACGAATGTAGGACTTGGGCAGGGGGGTAGGGGGGGGGGGGGGGCGGGGGAGGGGGGATGTGGAGTGTGGGAGGGGGCTCAAGGCAGGGGGTTGGGGTGTGGGGTGCAGGGTGTGGGCTCTGGCCTGGCGCCACTTACTTTGAGCGGCTCTGGGGTGGCAGCAGCACGCAGCGAGGCTAAGGGAGGCTCCCAGCCTGCCCTGGCACCGCGCCGCTCCTGGAACATTCCTGTGGCCCCTGGGGGAGGGGGGGTAGAGGGCTCCGCGTGCTGCGATCGCCTGTGGGTACCTCCCCTGAAGCTCCCATTGCCAGAACCATTTGTCTGGAACCAGCACACACCTGTGGTGGGCTCATGCAGTGCTCATCCTCCACGTGAAATGGGGTCTCAGATTTTTTTGGGGGGGTACAGTAGCTAGGCTTTTTTAGTTTCTGATGGTACTAATTGCGGGGGAAGGACAAAAATTGGCAAGAGTCAGGTAGATCTAGCTTCTCTTTTTTCTGGTTTTTTGGTGACAGAGTAGTTTGGGCAGGGGCAGCAAGTTGGTTTCTTGGAGCAGGTTCATTTGGGCAGGGGCAGCAGTGGTGGGCTGGTTTCTTGGGGCAGGGGCAGCAGTGGCGGGCCGGTTTCTTGGGGCAAGGGCAGCAGTGGCGGGCCGGTTTCTTGGGGCAGTGGCGGGCTGGTTTCTTGGGGCAGGGCCAGCAGTGGCGGGCTGGTGTGTGGTGGCCTGGGCGATCATTCTGCCAGTCCCTTGGGGAGCCGCACACTCGCTCTCACCCGGGCCGGGCAATGCCGGCGGACGCCCGGCAGGCAGTGGCTGCTCCAGCCAGGCTTGCAGGGGGGCTGGGACTCCCAGTGCTGACTCCGCCCGCACCACATGACTTCTCCATCCGCAGGAGCAAACTTTTCCCGTCCCGCGGCTGGAAAATGGCGGCTTAGGAGCGGAGTCCCCGCATCCCATCCCGGTTCGGCGGCTGCCGTCGCGGCTCCCCAGCGCCTGACGGGCGGAGAGCCTACCCCAGCGCCATGACTCGCTGGGTGCCCACCAAGAGGGAGGAGAAATACGGCGTGGGTGAGGCCCTCTCCTCCGCTCCCCCGGGATCCCGCTTGTTGCGCTTTATTTGCTTGACTCAAACTTTGCACAAGTTTGTTCTTTTCCCGGGAAAGCCCAGAGTCGGCGCCCGCTCCCCCCCCGCACAACTCCCCTGCGGGAGCGTTTCCTGCTCCCCGGGGGCTGCAGCCTTGTCTCCCTTTATTTCCTTGCCTGCTGCTTATTGTCTGCATTGGCGCCGCGGCGAGCTCTGCCCATGGGATTGCCCTGCGCCGGAGCTCGTGGCTGCTTGGCACTAAACTGGGAGGAGGTGGAGGGCGGGCGCGCCTATTCCCTCCGCAAAGGCCTTGCGTAGCGGGGGTGGGAATGGGGAGCAGCCGCCGCCGCTGCCTCTCTGAAACTCACATTGGAAATCGCATTTCCTCCGCGGGATTGGCTCGCACTTCCGTGGCACTTCGCTGCTAAGTAACGTCCCGGGGGGCCCTTCCCCCCTAGCCGCCTGGGTAGGGTGCAACTCGGGACAGCGCTGTGTGAAGTTGCTGGCTGGGCATTATTATTACCACCCTCTTTAAAAAGAGATCTAAAGTTCCGTCCCTCCCCAGGACAAGCCTGGTTTTGATTTTGTCGTCTTTGACCTAGGATGAGCCTCTCTGTAGCCAATTCTCGTTCACTGAGTCCATTTTTCTTTTATGTAGGCAGCCTAATTGCCGTGGGTTTTGACTCCTGCCCTGTGAGCGCAGGTGTTGTCATCAGTGTATTAGGGGTTTGCTGCTTTGAATTTCTTAAATGCCTGGTTTGGAAACATGGGAGAGGGTATATTTCAGTGATCACGGCAAACAAGGCTGTTAAGGGTTATTGCCCTGTCACTTTTTTTTGCTCCATTTTAGATGAGTATAATGGGACACAATTGTTACACAGTTTATTTCAGATTTATTGAAATAGCTCTCTGCTGGTAATGGTTGAATAAAATGTAAAATTCCAGAACGGATCCCAGACATTTTAGAGGGTGTTTACTTGACTCAGTTCCTCTCCCTTGGAAGGCCATTCATGAATGTTCGGTGCATGAATTGTAGTGCTTGCCCTGCACAAATGAACGTTTTGACAGCACTGAGCGCTCTGTAACTTTACTGTTCCACGTTAAGAGAAGCAAGGTTTGGGGACAGAGGGAGAAAAGGACACTCTATTCTGCAGAAAACAATATTTTAGATATTTTCTCAATTTCTATCTTCACATCTTCTGTCCCTCTGAAATGAGAGAGAGGAACTACAGCTGGCTTTTAATTCAAAAGTCTCCATAGTAAAGTCAGTATCTTGGCAGAATGTTTAGATAACCAGAAACTTCCTGAATTTCAGGGTGGACCATTTCATCAAAAGCATTTGCTATGAGTAGAAGGGGAGCAGACTATATCTTACTTAGTTTCTCTTGAGGAAGGAAATATAAAATCTGGTATTCCATTTGGAAATGTTAATGTGAGAGTTTTTTTTTCAATTTGTGGATTCTCTTAGAAACATTGCTTGCAAGTGTGAAAATGAATTTTATTTCATCTGGTTCAGTGCCTAAACCCCTTTTTTTTTTTGTATTTATTTACTTTTTATTGAAGAACCACTGTACGTAATGGAGAAGGAAGTTCTGGGACTGGGAGGAGCATAGTCAACTTTAGGGGTTTGTTGTGGGTAGTGCATAGCTTTTAAAATTTCACATGTCTTTGTGTTAGACCCTGGTTTAGTAGTAGACCCTTAAACATAAAACATTGATCCATTTACTATCTAGGTAGTAAGACACACAACTTCAATTATAAGGAAAATAAAAAAGGAAATTAAAAAATTAAGGCTACTAGTGGATCATTAACTCATCTCAAATGTATCTAAATATTTCAGATCACATTGTATATAGATTCACATCTGTATCTTCTGTAAATGTTTTAGGCATGATGGGATGAATGAAGGGGATGCTATAAAGCTACTCATGTATATTCAAGTGTGGATTTTATATAAGGTCTTTCACAAGTACAGCAATGTGTAATCCTGTTTGTCTGTCTCTTCTCCAGTATCACCAAGGTGCAGTTGGGAAGTTTAATTGTAAAGCACAGACAGTTAATTCAGTTGTTGATGATATATAGTGAAATCCAGTTAACTGAAAGTTTAAAAGACAAATGCTTGTCTGTTTAACTGGAAAAGTCATAATGGTTGAGTATATGTAAAATCTAGTAAATATGGAGGTGTTTAGTGATCTAGTGGGCTACTTGGGAAGCGGATTAAAGTTTGAACTGCAAGCTCCATTTCTTGGTTTTTGGAATACTGGGATCTAGGGCCACTGCCAAGAGGCTAAAAACTGGATGAAGAATCTGGAGAGCTTGCTTTTCAGGAGCCAAAGTAATGTCTTTTGGTTACTTTGGGGATGTGGTGTAGTAGAGGGTAAAGATTAGAGGTGTAAGTTAAGTTCTTTAAGTAAATCTAGGTATCCATTGTGGGAAACTATCACATTTTAGAGATCTGGTCTTCACTGAATTAAAATTGAAATACTGCTTTTGATATTTATAAAAGACAGAAGTATTTTGGAACTAGCTGATGTACTAGTGTTGAATCAGTGTTTTATCTCTTTAAAAATAGGTTCAGAGTCTGTAGGAGAATGGTGCAGTATCCATATATTTCTTAATTCTAAATATAAGTTTCTAAGTTCTAAATATAAGATCTTAGAAAAACCTCATGCTTTTATTTGGTATAACAGCTTCCTGGGGCTTCCCCCCCATCCCCTGCCCCAGATTAGCTGTGAGTGGTGATCACTAGCTACATTATGGAAATTCTTTAATGAATTTCAAGGGTGTAGGAGTTGAAAATAGATGTATTGTTGCTATGAAGGAAAATTAGATTTGATGCTAAGTGAACATAGACATTTTCATTTGCCTGCACTGTACTGTTAAAATCTGGCTATCAAAACAGATTTAGGATGAATATCCTTTTTTCTGCATCACTGAATTTCCTTCTAAGGATGATTAATATATTCAGTTTGGTTACATGTGTTTTTCATGTCTTTGTATATTAAACTAGGAGGCTTCTGGTCTTGCCAGATTTATTGTTTTTGGGAAACCTAAAACTTCTGAAATGTTTTAAAAAGTGTTTGTGTATATCAGTTCTGTATCAGTAAGAAATAATCTTGATTCATGGGAGTATCTATTTAAATGAACATTTTCATAAAGAGAGGAAATAGCTTCCTATTTAAATATGCATCTGTTTATGGAAAAATCAATCTGATGTAAATGAACATCTTATTTTTTTATCAAAATTATTTGCAAGGAAAAGCTAGTTAAAAGATTGGTAATAAAGTGTTCCCACTGAGATTTCTTTGATGAAAGTGGCTCGACTGACTGAATTTAAGTACATTAAAAATCTAAGATGTGAAAAGAGTCTTGAAACATCTTTCTTCTCACAGCTTCCCTTTGCTTCTTCACCTCTCTCTCTCTCTCTCTCTCCTTTTCCTTTCTAATCTTAGTTGAGTGTTCTTTATTTCTACCCATATGGTGTAGCCTCTGACATCAGGGAGATCTTGATGGAATTATTGCGGAAAATGATGGATGAAGTGTCGTTGTTCTGAGTTTTCTATTTCAGTTGCCGCTTTCCATCAAAGAAGCAAAAATTCCTTTAAACAGCCTAACTACTTGCCACGCTCTGTCTTGGAAAATGGTGTTAATAACATTGACTGGAACAATATGATCTGACGATTTGAGGGTAAAACAGGAACATCTATCACTTCATCCGTGGGATTGTTAATCCAACTGCAGTTGGCTCTTAGTGATGTATATTAAATTAATGTTTAACCCTCTCACCTTTATCATATGTGTGCTACCTTTAAGCAGGAGTAGCCATCAATAGTGGTAGGATTAATAACGCCCCTTACATTTTTTTGTTGTTTTTTATTACTTCTGTGGTAGTCATGGGAGCTCTGGAAAGTATTTTCTTTCCTTTGAGCTGTATGCTTCTGTACGCGACTAGTGTTTTTAATATATCAAGTTCCAGAAACTTACTGGCTATGTTGATACGTATCTCAATAATTTATTCTCTGTATCTGTACTGATGGGTAATGGTGTCAGTATGATACTGTAGTAGGAAATAATGTCCCAGAAATGGTGTTTCCTCTCTACTTACTTAATCTTTTGGTGTGGGATTTAAAAACCATCCTGAATATCCCATGCACGTACAGACTAAAATTGCTCCCTCTAAATGAAAGGCGTTATAATGCAGTTTATAAATATTATCACAGAATGCAGTTGTAAGTGTGACTCAGCTTCATTTCCTGCAGGAATACAGCACTTCATGGAGGTGGGGGGGAGGTCAGGCCAGGAATGGGTGTGGGGGAACGTGTTGTCTCTTAGCAGACTGAACATCATTATTGGATTAATACAGCATAATTTAAACCACTATTATGATCAGTAATCCTACAGTTTAATGAGGTTGTCTTCTCTCACTCTCACCCCACATGTAATATCTTAATTTTATATTTTGGCTCTCATCTCAAACCATTTCACAAAGATGTATACATATAACACTACTGAAAGACAGCAAACTCTGCAGGGCCAGGGAGAGGCAGATAGGCAGGCCAGCCAGGTGGATATACAGCATTCTGCACACAATAGTGGTAGTGGTTTACAGGGGTCCAGAGACTTCACTTGGGACAACACCATAGCAGATAAGATAGACATGATCATGAAACTCACCTACACAGTCCACCACACACTTACTTTCCTTCAGTCTGGATGTAGGCACTGTAATTTTTGTGCTCTTTTGTCCTGGTCTGAGCTCACCCTCATGCATGCCAAGAAGAGGAGTTAAGTGTGGTGAGCTGTCTTAGAAGACTCAGGGTACATCTACAAAATATAGTAAATCTGAGTCTGTGTGACTCATGCCTGCAGATTCAGTGTTTCCAAGTCCGCACTTCAGCATCCACTCTGTGTTAAAACCTGAGCCTCACAACCGTGCTGATGTGTCCATGCTGCACTACGCAGATCTGAGTCAGAACTTCATCTTCTTTGGGCATATACTATCGTATCCCAGGCTTCTTAGTGCCTTCATCTGATTCATTGGGTTGTGGGAGAACTTGTCTGGCTGTCCTGCTGGAGTTGACCAGAAGTGTTTTGGATGGTTTTAACCAACCATCACATCCAGCTGAGACTTTTTGTGACCACATGCTCCCAGCAGCTGGAGCCACTAACATGGATCCCAACCTGGTGGAACCGGTGTTTCTAGAGCAGGGCTCCAGACCGATGGGATCACATCACTATGTGGACCTGGGATGGCAAGAACTTTTGCATGAAGAAGCAGATGTTCTTGGAGGTTTGTGATCAGCTTGTCCCTACCCTCCAGTGCCACAATACCTATATGAGGGAGACCATGCCAGTCCAGAAGTGGATCACTGTAGCCATATAGAAGCTGACTACCACCATCTGCTGCAGGTACAGGGCTAACCAGTTTGGAATTGGCAAATCAATTGTGGGGTTTGTTGTGGCAGAGGTTTGTGATCAGGATTCTATGTACCCAAAGGTAGTGGGCATTATAATGTTCTTGAAATAATTGCTGGCTTTGAGAGAACAGGCGTTGCAAACTGGGCCAGGGCCATTGATGGGACTCCTGCACCTATAGTGTGCTCACTGCAAGGAGCACATGAGTACATAAACTGCAAAGGGCTCCAACATGCAGGGCCTGGTTGATCACAGGGGCAGATTCATGGACACTAATGTGGGCTACACTGGTAAGGAACATGATGCCAGGGTGTTCCAGAGATCAGGACTTTAGTATTATGGGTAAGCAGGAATATTATTCCCACCAAATGGCATTGTTATAAATGGACTCACTGTCCCCACTGTTATAGGGAACCCTTCTTGTTCCCTGCTGCCATCCATGACTTATGAAACTGTACCCTGATTTCAGAGGACCTAGCGAAAGAAGGTTCATCTACTCACTCAGTGGCTGTAGGATGATGGTAGAATGTGCATTTGGCAGATTGAAATCCTGTTGATGCTTCCTTCAGAGCCATTTGAAAACCATGTTGTCAATGCAGTCTGCATTACTGTGTCCTGCTGTGTTCTGCACGATGTCTGTAAGGAGAAGAGTGAACCTTTTTGCCAGGCGTGGACTCAAGATATTGCTGGATTTCTGAATCGGTAAACGCAGCCAAACAATGCACTTGTCATGAATGGTGCTGGATCCAGACACTTAACAGAAATCAGGGATGCTTTATGCGCCCGCATAATGGGTTTGTGCAGTCCCATGCCTGAGGGGGAATGAAATGGTATTTGAAGTTGCGCTGTGTATGGTTGTGAGGTAGCTTTGGGTTTTTTTAAAACACATTGGTATTATGTATTATGAATTTTGTAAACACTTTCATGAAATGCAAAGAGATGCTATGCATTTTGTAAATATTGGCCATGTATTTAAATTTACAGTTTATGGATTACTGTGATAACAGTTTTAAAACTTTTATTATGAAATTTCTTGAGAATGGGCTGATAATATTTGTTCAAGTTTGTGCCACTTTTAACATTACATATAATAAAACTTGCTTATTGTAGTCTTGTATGCAAATTCAACACTTTATTTTACACATGTATTTACATAGCAATGTGAAAAGCAGGCCAGCTGACATCAAAACATACAACACAATAACCAAACTCAATGCCAATCAGTAAAAGATGCATATAAATAGATGACATGGCAAACTATTTCTAGGTGTCCTTTGTCCCTCTATTTTCCTTAGCCTTTTTGGTGCATTTTACATGTGCCATCTCTGGTCATCAGATTGCTGTGCACTACTGTGGGCTCAGTGCTTGCTACGAGTTACAGTACCTGGTCAAATTCCTCATAAAGAAGGCAGTAAGATGGGGAGTTCTCAGAGGTGCCGTTAGTTTTTGAATTTGCAATAGTCTGTCTTCAGCCTCTTTATTCACTCTCTGCTTAGCTCTGCTGTCTGCTTGGTCCCCATTCCTTTCAGCCGCTTGGATATAGCTTTGTAGATATGATTATTTCTTCTGTTCTTGCTAAAGTCAAACATCTTGGACACCTCGCACCAGAGGCTAATTTGAATCTGGTTGCATTCCTCTGGCCATTTAGCCATGTGCTTGATGCTGGATAACTTGTTAGTGCTGGCCAGTGTTTCCAGTTGAGCAGACGACGTAGAAATGAAGGGTTAAATGTCAAGCAGCTGTATTTGAACGAAGAGGTATCTTCTGGTTCCTGGAAAGTAAGTGGAAAGTATCTAGATGGAAGGACTGGGAGAAACAGCCCCAGGGGATTATGGGCAGGGCCGGCTCTGGCTTTTTCGCCGCCCCAGGCGAAAAAGCCTCCGGCCGCCCCCCCCCCCCGGGGGGAGGGCGCCGGGGGGG
>NW_020664446.1:22434222-22474429 GCF_002925995.2 Terrapene triunguis
GGCAGGGCAGCGAGCCCCGGCTGGGGCGGGCCAGGGCAGCGAGCCCCGGCTGGGGCTGGGCTCTCGGCTCTCCCCCCCCGCGGCCAGAGCGCCGGGGGCAGGGCGGCGAGCCCCGGCTGGGGCAGGGCGGCGAGCCCCCCCCCCGGCGGCCAGAGCGCCGCGCCGCCGCCCCCCTCCAGGTGCCGCCCCAAGCACCAGCTTGGGTGCCTGGTGCCTGGAGCCGGCCCTGATTATGGGATAGCATTGATGGACTCTCCACCAGATTTGGGTGTGACTCAGACTGGAGTTGCACCCACAGTGCAAAATGCCATCATGGTGGGACTTGGATTCTGATGCGTCCTCCTAGCATGGTCCACGGGCCTGAGTCCAGAGGGGTTCCTGGCTTGAGTAAGGCCAATTTCTGTATGTATGAATGGGGGCTAGGGGTTGGTCTTAAATCTGTTTCAAAGCTCAGAGGTAGTGTGCTGTGTAGACATATCATTATGGTCCCAATTTATACTTCATAGAAAAGCTAGTGAAGAGACTCTCCAAATACACCGGACCTCATCTAATATTCTGGACCCTTTCCGGCTGGATTTTAAACTGGGATAAGGTCCAGAGACAGTGCCAGTCATGCTGGTGATTTATTTTGCCTTAGCCATGGGTAAATGTAATGTTTAGAATTTGTACAATGGTTGTGTGTGTTCAAAGCACTGTACAGATATTCAGGGCTGGTGTTAGGGGCTGATGAGCAGGGCAGCTATCCTAGATGCCTTAATTTGGGAGTGCCAAATCCTCATGTTTAATTTTTGTGTGTGCTTTTGGGGGTTTGTCGGAGGGAACTGAAAACATTTTCTGCTGTGGACCACAAAACACCTGGGATGGCCCTGCAGATATTTAAACCTGACAATACTGAGATGGGTGGATCATTATCTCCATTTTACAAATGGGGGAAAACAGGTGGAAAGACGAAGTATCTTGATCAAGGCACAGGGCCTCTTACCTCCCAATCCTGTGCCTATAGACACAGACCCCGGGTTATGCAAACCCGACTTACGCAAATCTGCACTTATGGAAAAAGTTCCGTAACTAGAAATAGGGTTTTTGTTTTTGTTTGGCGTAGAGGTTGGGTATACGTTTCCGACTTACTTATGCATAAGTCGGGGAGCGTCTGTACCTTCAAACTGCACTACCTTTCATGTCTCTGGTTGTTCTTTGGCATGCTGCTCTGAATGGCTAACAGTTTAAAGGCATGGATAGTTCTGCTGCTGTTGTCTGCTGTGGTTCCATAAAATCTCACCGTTATTGCTCTGCTCTTGGCTTTGGATAAATTGGCCATTTTCATAAATTCAGGGAGCAAGAAGATGGTGAAGGAAGGTTCTCTGACTGTGGCAAGCCATATTCCAAATACTGGTGTGAGCATCTAGCTAGGTTGGGTGACCAGATGTCCCAATTTTATAGGGACAGTTCCGATTTTTGGGTCTTTTTCTTATATAGGCGTCTATTACCCACCACCCCCTGTCCCGATTTTTCACATTTGCTGTCTGGACACCCTATAGCTAGGTAGGGTTTCACCAGGTGGTATGCATTAGCTCTGAAATTGTTGGACTAATAAATTATGCCAAATCATTTTTTTGGCATGGTATTTTTGATCTAAGTCTGTGTATAAGCACTAGCCTTCTCTGCTATACCATGTTTATGTGACATTGGTAAAAGAAATCTATCTTTGGCCCTATAAATACAGGGCATTGCTTCTACTTGAGGTAAGGGATACTAGCTGTTCGCTCTGAGCAGCATATTGGCTTATGTCTTGCACACATACATGACTAAGTCTCATTTTATCCAATAAAAGGCACAAGTGTAACTTCCTGCAAACCTCTTGATTTGAGCATCTGTCATAACTATAAAGGGAAGGTTAACAGCTCTCCTGTGTACAGTACTAAAAAATCCCTCCTGGCCAGAGACTCCAAAATCCTTTTACCTGTAAAGGGTTAAGAAGCTCAGGTAACCTGGCTGACACCTGACCCAAAGGACCAATAAGGGGACAAGATACTTTCAAATCTTGGGGGGGGGGGGTGGAAGGCTTTTGTTTGTGCTCTTTGTTTTGGGGGTTGTTTGCTCTTGGGACTAAGAGGGCCAGACATCAATCCAGGCTCTCCACATCTTTCTGAACAAGTCTCTCATATTTCAAACTTGTAAGTAAACAGCCAGGAAAGGCGTGTTAGTTTACCTTTGTTTTCTCAACTTGTAAATGTACCTTTTACTAGAGTGTTTATCTCTGTTTGCTGTACTTTGAACCTAAGGCTAGAGGGGGGTCCTCTGAGCTCTTTAAGTTTGATTACCCTGTAAAGTTATTTTCCATCCTGATTTTACAGAGATGATTTTTACCTTTTTCTTTAATTAAAAGCCTTCTTTTTAAGAACCTGATTGATTTTTCCTTGTTTTTAGATCCAAGGGGGTTGGATCTTGATCCACCAGGAGTTGGTGGGAGGAAGGAGGGGAGATGGTTAATTTCTCCTTGTTTTAAGATCCAAGGGGTTTAGATCTGTATTCACCAGGGAATTGGTGAAGAGTCTCTTAAAGCTACCCAGGGAAGGGAATTAGCTTTGGGAGTGGTGGCAGCGGACCAGATCTAAGCTGGTAGTTAAGCTTAGAAGTTTTCCTGCAGGCCCCCACATTTGTACCCTAAAGTTCAGAGTGGGGAAGCAGCCTTGACAGCATCTCTTCAAGTTGCCAGTCACTGGTGACATCTTGTTAAACTTGCTGAGGAGTCTGGTCTTAGGTTTTACAAGGTTCCGCAGGAAATAAGACAATATGGGCCTCAGGCAGATTTCAGGGGTGGTAAATGGTAGCAGCTGACTGGGTCAGGGATGTGTGTCGTGAGGAGTATGTGGGAACATTTTAGTAACAGGGAGGGAGCTAACTATGAGGGAGTTGATCGTACGAGTGATCAAAAGGTTTTAATTGCCTACTTTGGTCACAATACATAAGCTTTTGGCAACTGGGAGAATGGTTGGGTGTTTGCATTAGTCCTACAAAATAGGTATAAGGAGAAGGCATGGGAGTGGGTGCTGACAAAGCAGGGCTCTCCAAAAGCTTGGGAACCTCTGCAGTCCAGCTCACTTTACTGAGTCAAACCTTCCCATGAGAGACCGAAGGAGAAAGATTGTTAGTATAAGGTTTGGGGCTCTGACTGACACTATGATAGTATATGGAGGGCTTTGACTGGCAGCATATGGGGACTCTCCTCATAGTTTTGAGTTGTAGAGCTGTTGATTTTGCATTCATGGTTTCTGAGAATTATACCAAGAGGGAAAGATTCATAATGTATTACAGTGAATCCCTCCTCCCAGAAATGAAGGTTAGTTCTCTGACAGGTCATATAGGATAGTTAAACTTCTGCTGGTGGGGAACCTGGCCAAAAGCCATGAAAGATATTAAAATACACATGAAGTGTTCAGTGTTAAAGATGCAATATGGATAGAAGCCTAGGTATCTTAAGGCTGATATTTTCCTTCTCATGCTACTGTTTCTGTGTGTGCTAGTAATGTCTGAGGTGAGTCAAGGACATTGTGCCAGGCTTAATTTGGAGTTTCCTGGTTTAAATAGCTTATTGAAATTGCAACTGCTCACTGTGCTTTCTGTTAGATTATCTTGAGTGGCCTGCTTTTTATTGTTTGTGCTGTGCTAAAGCAACATTGCATTACTGCTGTTCTCTTGGGACTCTCATGAAAATGAGATGTGTATCTTAAGAGGTGCTCGCAGAGAAATTTTTAAAATAATTATTGTAAATGTGGCTTGTGATATTAATTTAAACCTGTTTATCTGTTTAAATAATAATAATAAAACTATTTTTTTAAGTCCTTTCATATATGTAATTATTTTGTGAGACTGCAGTAGGAAAAAGTACTGATAGTTTAATTCCTGATAGCTTTATGCAAAATTGTGCAATACATTTCAACAAGTAAATAAGGCCTCTTCCAAGCCTCTTGAAGCCAATGAGGATCTTTCCGTTGATGAAAGTGTGTTATGGATCAGGTGATCATGATTAAATTTCAGAATTTCCTCTGCTTGGGACGAGTCATGAAAGGAGCTGAGCTCTTGTGAATCACATTGAAGGGGAATGCTCAGCCTCTCTCAGGAGTTAGTCTATGGTTATAGTATAAATCACCCTTAAATTAAAAAAGAGAAACAAAAAAGGCAAATGTACTTACAAACTTAGTTTCATAAAAGATGTGACTGGCATTTTAAAGGAAGCAATCTGATTTCTTCTGATATTTTGATTGGTGTCTGGTGTCCCTGAGCGCTGAGAGAGGGGAATTTCCATTGTAATACAGTGATATATTTTTCATAAATATTAATAGCAATAGCTTCTGATTCTCCAGTGCCAAGGTGTCAATTATGTATGTCCTCCACATTATTATAGTATACAAACTTATTCGAGTGTCTCTTAGATGGAGTTAGACCTGATATGTTTGAGAGAGTTTTGAGGAATGTTTTAAAATATCTATTAAATTAGCCTCTGCATAAAAAGCTTTCTTGGTGGTTGAACTACATTGTGTGTATCTTTCCTGGGGCTTCTATGGAGGATTCTGTTTGGTCTTGGGGTGACAGTGTCAACTGGTTTCTCTGAATATAGGAAATACAGTTCTATGCAGGCAACTTACAATGCTGACCATTCCCCTGTCAAATCTGACCCCATTCCAGAGTGTGGCTTGTTTTCGTGGTGTAATTATTTGACATGTAAAGCACTCCATATCACGGTAGATAAAAGTCATGACTTAAGAATTTTTTTTTTCCTATTTAAATCGCATTTTTATTTCCATATTGCTAGTTCTTTACTTTTTCCCCATTTTATAGTCTTAAATAGCTGAAGTGGATGTTTTATATTTGTTTTTTAAGTTTCGCAATTGTTAGTAGAATTTCAGATTTTACAGTTCTTTTTTTTTTTATCAAGAATTTTCACATTTAGAATGCTTATTTGTGCTGGAAAAAAAGCAAGTCCAGGCTCTCATTAACATCCTTTCTGTGAGAACAAAACACACAAAATTGAAAAGCAAATAGTGTGTGCCATATTTGTGATCAACACCATTTTCAACATTTGAACTTCTACAAGTCAAGAATGATTAAGTATACCTCTATCTCGATATAACGCTGTCCTCAGGAGCCAAAAAATCTTACCGCGTTATAGGTGAAACCGCGTTATATCGAACTTGCTTTGATCCGCCGGAGTGTGCAGCCCTGTCCCCCCAGAGCACTGCTTTACCACGTTATATCAGAATTTGTGTTATATCGGGTCGCGTTATATCGGGGTAGAGGTGTACTTGAGCCAAGCTATACTCCTCCATTGGTGTTTGCAGTCACTGGGACTTATGCTCATTGCCTGTGTTTTCACTAGAAAAAAAGGTGCGTTTTCAACCTGAGTTAGCTAACTCAAGGTAAAAATCTAGGGATGACAAGGCAGTTTCTAATTTTCATGTGAGTTAGCAAGTAGATCTACTCTTCAATATTTGAAAACTTTTAAACTTCCTTGTCTTCCTTAGGATTTTACCTTGAGTTAAGAACATACCTTTTTTCTTAATGAAGACAAGGCCTAAGATTTTTTTTAATAAAAAATATCATGTGAGCCTGTGATGCAGTAGTGCTTGCTCAACTTTAAGCACATAAGCATGTTCTTGACGTTATATATCTGCTTGAGTGTTTGCAGGGTTAGGGCCTGAATTTTCAATATTTTATTTTTTGCCTATAGCAGTTTGGTAAAAACGGGTATAATATCTAATACCAGTAGTTGCACCTAAAAACAGTATTTATAATTTAATTCATTATAAACTTTAATTTAAAGTTGCAGTAGCAGAAATTTTCAAATTAATTTTACAAAGCCTCAGTGTGATTTTAAAAAAAGATTTAAATCAATTATTAAAATTGTTTTGGTTTAAAAACACTCTGTCCTGGTTCATGCTGAAGAGACGTTTTCCATTATGGGTACTAGGTACGTAAATATTGGTTTAAAAAGTTAAACGGTTAAATGATTAAAAATATTGTTTAACTGCTTAACTGTTAACTGAGGTCCCTCTGGCCGGTCTGGTGCGGGGCAGCAGGGGGCTGGGGTCCCGCCAGCTGGCCTGGTGCGGGCCAGTGGGGGTCTGGGGTCTGCCGGGGCTGGGGTCCTGCTGGGGTGGCCGGGGCTGCTCCAGCCAGCTGGCCTGGTGCGGGGCTGCTGAGGTAATGGTTAAGGTCAGTTAATGGTAAGCCTAATGCTTACTAGTTAATTGGTTAACCTTTTGCATCCCTAATGGATACCATCAGCTCCAGTAGTCCTTTGCTTTTGTTCCATGCCTCAGAAGTAGAGGGGGAAAAATTCTCCTGACCATATTTTTAAAAGGTTGATTGTCAGCTAGCACACTTGTGTTATAGCCACATGACGCTCAGTAATCTGCACCTATGCAAGACAGTCTTCTTTTTCCTTTTTCAGGGCTTTGTCCATGGATCCTCATTTCAAGAAAGACGTTTTTGCCTTTTCTTCTCCAGCTTAGCAGCAGTACTGCTAGTGAGAGGGTCATTCTATAGGATTTCAAGGGAACTTAGGAATTCTCTGTTTTAGCACTGTTGGGACCAAATGCTCCAATGAAAGGGTCCTGCACGACCACTGAGCTCCAAGCACCTAGACTCCCTCCCCCACTGAGCAACAGCAGTGGTCACAGATGTCTGAGGAGCTTTTCGGACAGTTTAAAGCAGAGCCTGGATTTGTGGGTATTCCCAACTTCCAATTTAGCTCCTTTCAAATGAAACTGAGCTTAGCTACAAGATAATGCAACAGGCCAGTTAAAAGGAAAGGAAATGCTCAGGACAGTACTTTTCTCTCAACCCTCTCTAGACTTCTTCTGTAGCTGGATCCATGTGTCCTACATGTTGGGGAGGGAGGAAGTTTTGGATGCTCAGACATCTTCTGGTTCTCAGTCCCTTCTGCTCCTGATTGCTTTTCTACGGGATCAGCCAGGCATTCTGTCTTTAGTGGCAGCACTGCCTTTCACCTGGCTTGAAACTCCCAGTGACTTTACATGTAAGCAGCCTTTTGACTCTGAAGACCTGCTCCTCCCACCTGTTTTGGCCCAGCTTCAGGCCTAAGTCCTCAGAGGAGATCCAGACTGAACTCATTCCTCTTCTCTCCCCCTGTCTCCTGCCATAGGGTCATAGTGGCCCCTGGTCTGGTGGTTGCAAGTTGTCCTGGGTCCCTCAAGTTTCCTGAATAGCACTCAGTCTCCTCAAAATCTTCTTGGTTCCCACCCAGAACTTATCATAAGAAATGAAGACCTATTAGGAGCAGAGAGGTCCAACAGCCTTCCTCATTTGAAGAGTTGATCAGCATCTACAACTCTTTTTCCAAGACATCAGCAGAAGCCTAAAAGATAAGGTTGATGAGTTGGCAGATCTTACTTACTATTGCCAGAACTCTTCTGCGTGGCTGTCCTTAAGTCAAGACCTTCTCAAGATTAAATAAAGGAAGAAAGGCAACCAGTCCTCATTATGCTAGAATTTCTGGAGACAATGGTGGATTTGACCCCAGAAGAAGCGGTCCATTAGCACAGTCATTCAAAAGCTATACCAGGTGCAAATCAACCCCTCAGTTCTTTTCCATCCCCAAGACTGACTCTTCTTTCTTCATCTTGGCCAGGATTGCTTCCAGTACAGGTAGATCCTAAACTGAATGGATAGAGCAGAGGCTTTAAGGATTTTGTAGACCGAAAGATCAAGAGTCTGCTAAAGAGGGGCTTCAGATTTCCTGCCATTACTTTTCTAAATTGCAGAAAGACCATCTGTACTAGGCTGATGGCGCATTAGGTTCCCACATGGGAGAAGATAAAATTTAGGTAGGTAAAATTAATTTAGTTATTTTTATTTATTCTGTCTGTACAGTTTACAGTTTTGCAGCGATACTTTGTGTAATGTTAGACAGGTGGAGCCTTTTGCCAGAATTAATGCAGAATTTCATTCCCATTGAATTGCTAGTCCTCTGATAAGACTTGCAAATTATTTTAGAATTACTTAAAGTTCATGATAGAGTTGTTTAGTTACGAGGACAGTTTGATTTTCCTATAATAGGATGTCTGTTCACTTGTGTAATTAGATTTAAAAAATGTTCCAGTAATAATTATATCAATGCAGAACTTAAAAAGTTTGAAGAGTATAATTAATTCTTAAACACACCTTTTTTCTATCCAGTGAAAGAAATCCTATATTGCATTACTGAGCATTGTGTAGACAATAACCGATATCAGCATTTTCAGCTGTAGAATTTATCAACTTTTTTCTTCTCTAAAGACAGTAAAAGAAATATATAGAAATGTACTGTCCTGAAGATATTAATTGTATTATTGATTTTATACTTTAACCTATATGTTCTGACGGGAGTCCTGTTTTCAATGTCTGAAAATGGTTGTTTTCTTTAGTACTTTACTTGCTCTGGGGGCCCATTATACAACTACAATCTTATTGGCAACATGTGACTGGAAGGTTAAGGTATCACCAGGGGCGGCTCCAGGCACCAGAACAGCAAGTGCATGCCTGGGCGGCAAGCCGCAGGGGGCGGCGTGCCGGTTGCCGTGAGGGCGGCAGTGAGGCAGCCTTCGGCGGCATGCCTGCGGGAGGTCTGCCAGTCCCATGGCTTCGGCGGCAATTCGGCGGCGGTTACGGAGAAGGCGCGGGACTGGCAGATCACCCGCAGAAACGCCGCCGAATCCGTGTGAGCAGCGGACCTCCAGCAGGCATGCCGCCGAATGCTGCCTGACTGCCGTGCTTGGGGCGGCAAAAAACCATAGAGCCGCCCCTGGATATCACAAGCTGAAAATATGAATTATTTGCCAACACTCTTTGTTCCTAAATGTATAAAAACACATGATTGATTATGCCCAGCTTACTAAGCAGTCCAGATCTCTCTCTCTCTCAGTAAATTGCCCTCAATATTGTTTACCACCCGCCAACCTTTGTGCTATATGCAAACTTGATCAATGGTGTTATATATGATACAATTTTTTTTTACCGGTCATTGATAAAATTACTGAGTAGCATTGAGCTGAGAACTGATCCATATGGAATACTCCTAAAATCACCCCTGCTCACTGATGATTCCCCATTAACAACTACATTCTGAGATCTATTAATTAGCCAGTTTTAATCCATTTAATGTGTCATATCAATTTGTATAGTGCTAATTTCTTAATCAAAATGTCTTGGCTACTTAGCTCCAGTATTGAGAGCTTAGAGAGGTCTTGACCATTCACCTTTCTTGTGCCAGCCTTGTGCTAGAGGCTCCTGAGGCTAATAAATCGTGATCCGATAATTCTAAGGGGACTACATCACCTATTTCTCCTTATCCGAGTCATTCTTGTGTAGTTTCATTTTGGTGGTGATTGCAGATCTCATTGAGATTGTCCTGCAATGTAAATAATTGCATTGTGACTATGCAGTGCTATTTCAGCAAAAGACCCTGTTTCATATCTGAATTTCAAATGCACCATTAGCATAAAAGGTTCTTATAAAGTTTTATGCAGTACTGTACATTTTTATTTAAAGCCTTCATCCTCAAGGATCCCATATAGCTTTACAAACTATCTAGGTGGATCACTTATCTACTACTGATATTCATCTGCCCGTGGGAGTGAAACATGACATCTTTTTAACAGCATTTGACAATTCTACAGAATAGTTTAGGACTTGGAGTTTGGCTGGGTTACCTGGTTTAACACAGCTGCTCCTGCAAAAAGTTCCATGTATCTTTAGTAATCAGAATTTCAGGTTTACATCTCATACAAAAGACCAAAATAGTGTTCTCAGCTAGGATTTTGATTTGGTATTGACTCAGAGGGAAGAGTACTGACTTGCCAATACCACTTACTGTAACATCTTGGTGTTTCCCTATTCAAATATTGAGCTTTCCCAAACTTGCTTAATTTAGAACTGCTGATGCAGTAATGATTCAAGGTGGTATGGCTGTATGCTATATATATATTTAACAGTTTTGTGGTATAATACTGTGCCATTGTAGCATCTGCTCTGGTGTGTGGAAAAGCTGGTAGAAAAAGGAAAAGGGAAGTGAATGTAATTCAAAGTCAAATGGATGTATTCTGTCAGGAAGGACTATTGTTCTGCTTGCTACCTTAAATGCAACAAACATTGCAAGATTTATTCGCTGAAGTAAATGTGGTTATGGATCCCGTTGTCCAATATCAGCTGTGGACCATCCGATGCACTTTTCCTAATCATAACATTGAGTCTGTGACTGGATCGATTCTGTAAATACCTGTATATGTGTGTTTAAATTTATCTAAAGGCTCGATGATAGATGACTTATAGCAGTGAATGGAAATGAAAATGAGGAACTAGTTCTAATCCATATTTAAAAGATTTACTGTGTTAAAGATGTCTATCAGTTTTATCTATGTACTTCTACATGCTGGAATGCTGACTCTTTGAATAAGGCTCAATGGCAACTAGTCATAGTCTGTACAGGAATTATGGGCTGCTGTTTGTCAGAATACTCTTGCTTTGGCAGGAAGATGGACTGGATAATCTAATAGGGCTCTTTTATCTTCGTCTTTATTCCATGAATGTTTACAACATAAAAGCTAAGGATTTTTTTTAATTTGAAGATATTTTTTGGCTCTAGTTCTTTGCTGTTTGTATAAAGGTTATTTTTTTAAGTATCTCAACAAAACGTTGCTTTTTACAAGACTAATGAAGGCCTAAAATAACTATAGAGATATTAGAATCATACTGGCTTGGAGGGATGTATAAATTCAAGTATAGTCTACCTGAACCAGTGCTTGTTAAAAATGTGGTGAATCTGGGTCCTGTAGTAATAATTTTTAAACTAGGGTTGTAAAAACAAAGTCTCATGTATTTTCCTTTGAACTAATATAATTTTTGGCATGTTTATATAATTACTGCATTAAGTAAACTCTTGTTTTAGCCTAGAAACTTGGGTAATATAAAAAGAAGTAATTGCTGAATTTCAATTTTAGCAGAAAAATTTAAAATATCTATTGAAGCGCATTGCCACTATGTATTTTTGTAACAAAACCAAGATAATGCTGTTGAGAGCTATTATATGTAATGAATCTGTATATATATGAAAAAGCAAACAGATGGATCAACAACCAAAATAATTATCAGTTGTGACACTTGCATTTTTTTCTATACAATATTTCATGGTTCTGCTGCTTTGTTGTAATCTACTGGTCATATTGTTGCATCATGGACTTCATAAAATGTGTTTCAGTGGCTTGTATTGTTTAATATGACCAAAGGGCATTGAAACAGCAAAGATGTCTGAGAATCTGTTTTGACTCTCATTTTTTTTTCTTTTATTACGTGGAAAATGGAGACCAAAGGGATTGTTTTTTTTTTTTTTTTTTTTAAATAAGTTGCTATTTAGATTAACTAAAAGCCTAAATATGTCTTAAAAACAATGATTCTTTAATCATGTGAAATAATAGGTTGGTATGGATATAAATATGTACCAAAATAAAACTGCAAGCTTCTAGAGCATGTTATACTATTCATGACTAACACCTATCTATTACTGACTCCAGCACAAGTTAGATGCAAAATGCATAGGTATTGGTGGGATTTTACTCCTTGGCCTACTTTTCTGTGTCTGTTTGTACCAGATATCACTACGTCTGTTGCCATATCAGCTTGACATTTTCTGCTTAACCACTTCGTAATTTTATGCTGTGCAAACCAAGGAACTTCTGATTTTTGAAGACATACTTGATCAGAATCCAGGTTAGGCTGCTGGTGCTGAGGTGCTCACTCACTTGTGATAAGCTCTATCTCCTAGTACAGTGACTCTGACCCAGGTGCATCTTTTCGCCTCTCTGTGACAGAGGTCATATGATCAGTCCAAGGGGACTGCAGAAGGAGAACTGGCAGTAAGTAGTGAATCTGTTGGGTATTGTAGAGCTGAGGGGTGAAAACATTATCAGTTAAAGAATTGTTTAGTTGCTTCATTCTGATTTTTTTTTTTTTAAAGTAACGTGGGGAGAAGGCAGTGTATTAGAAGTAAACTGAAATGGAAATTGCTGGTAATATAAGAAATATTCCTCCAGTGACCTTTGAAACAAAAATATGTCTAAATACTGGGCCAGATGGAAGTAGCTCATGATATTTGAGTTTATAGGACCTTAAACAGACAGATGGCGAGCAACTCAAAAGGTTGCACACTTTCAAAAATCTATTGGACAGAAAGAAAGAGAAATCTGTCAGCATGTGAATCCAGTAGACAAATCATGCCAAACAAATATAAATCTTCAAGGTAAGTATTTGAAATGTTCAAGGAATACTGTAATCTATACTAACAACTACAAAAATATTCTATTAAATAAAGATTTGTTAGGTGAACAGTAAGACTGAGTGGTTAGTCATCTGTAAGTTAGGAAATATTATAGTGTAGGTTGTCTGCAACCTTAAACTGTACCCCCTTGTGCAGGGGTTCTCAAATTGGGGGTCAGGACCCCTCAGGGGGTCACGAGGTTATTATATGGGGGGTCGCGAGCTGTCAGCCTCCATCCCAAACCCTTTTTGCCTCCAGCATTTATAATGGTGTTAAATATATAAACAAGTGTTTTTAATTTAAAAGGGGCGGTCACACTCAGAGGCTTGCTATGTGAAAGGGGTCACCAATACAATAGTTTGAGAAACACTGCCCTTGTGAGTATTCATTACAATACAATTTTTAATTAGGTGGTCACATTTCAGGCCAAAAAAACAGATCAGCAGGGGCAAAGAGTGGAATTTTGAAACAGTGGAAAGTGGAACAAAAGATGTTCCTTCAGTGAAGCCCTGAGAATTAGGCAGTGGTGACCTCCCTAACAAAGGAGGGTAGTCCTTGAAATGGGGGCTGTTGGCTTTCTGGGTTGTGACTCTCTCTCTGGCCTCACCGTGCAGTATGGGCTCACTGAAGGACTGGCCCTTAGTTTATTTTTTTAGCTTTAGAATAATATGTGAGCATTTTCTTTCATGTGACTCTTCTCTATGTGCCAGATAATCCATGCATAATAAAAATCTAAAGGAAACAGTACTTACATACTACAAACTTAAGCATACAACACAAAATAATTTATGCTATGTTATTGTGTGTGTATGCATGCACACCTCTTTGGAGTTTGCAGCTAAATGGTACACTGGATTTTTCAGGCACTGTATCTAACATTACAGGGGAAAAACAGTATGTTGTATCTGATAAGCAGTGTGTGATCATGTAATTAAAGGTGGCTTTTGTAATTAGGTTTGGAAGGATTAGATTTGTAATGGTAAATGTAGATAAATGTCAATTTCACCATACACATAAAACCAATGAAAAAAAAATTCCATCACTGATAATCAAAATGTACAGCTAGGCAATGTAAGAAAATATTGCTTGAGAAATTATCAGAGTTTGATTTAAAGATATGTACAAAAATTTATGAAGAAACTTTCAGCTGACTGGGGCTTTGCTTGCAAATAGAGCAGCCTGTGTTAACCTCTATAAAATGGGTTGTGAGACACGACAAAGCATTAAAAGGGACTAAAACAGAAGACGATAATAAGGATCTGAAGTTCAGAATGTTCAGCTCTTGGAATGTTCTAATGGAAAACGGAGAAGCTGCTGCTCAGATACCAGTTCAACAACTAAGGTGACAACAGAGTTTATTTAAAGGCATTTCTAATGTGGTCATCTCCATAGTGTCTGAGTGGGGGAAAAAAACCCAAAACCTTCTGACGGAACCAAACATTTCTTTTTTTTACTGTATTGTTATAAACTGTTTATTTATCTTTAGGTTTGTCAGTTTGTGCTTCTAACAAGTCATTGGGACCAAGAATGTAGAAGGATTCAAAACAAGATTAGACACTTACATGTATAATGTGAAGATCTACAGTTACATTAGGTAGGATTAAAAACATCTAAAGGGATATAAATCCTTTTTCAGGGCATGAAATAATCACTAACTGACAGAGGGTTTTCCCTGTGTGGAGACTACTCCATAGTTGTCCACCAGGGCTTTCTTGCATCTTCTTCTGAAACATCCGGTACTGGCCACTGTTGGAAACTGACAGGAATTTAGACTAGATGAAATGGCAGTTCCTGTATGTTACTCTTAGGAGTAGCAGCATTGCTGCAGTTAATATGCATGCAAGTACTAGAAGAGTGATGACAGATTATGAATACTTGGCTATAGTCATGCATGAATTATTGATAATGTAATACAGTAGTTATTTGTTTAGGCTATAGACAATTACTTTGCTTTGGAGTGAATTTTGA
The DNA here is from genome assembly GCF_002925995.2 of Terrapene triunguis. Taxonomy (NCBI): domain Eukaryota; kingdom Metazoa; phylum Chordata; order Testudines; family Emydidae; genus Terrapene; species Terrapene triunguis. The sequence goes on from NW_020664446.1 coordinate 22,448,501, forward strand.
GTATACGTGACAATATTTTCTTCTTTACTGTGTTAGATTACTTTATGAAGAGCTAATAGTATCTCAGTGACCTAATGTTTTCACTAGGTTTCTGTTTAAAGCATGTTGTTGAGGCACAAACTTGCCCTCGCTAACTTTATCCAAACTCACTTTCAACTTGCGCTAAACTTTGTGTCTGCATGGTGTTCTGCCAGAAACAGTGTCTCTTGAAAGTAACGAGATGAAGAAATTAGGCATATTGAAAAGAAAATTATTTAATTATAAGGGGCTTGTTCAGTTTCTCAGTAATTTGGGGTGTGTGTTGTGGGGGCGGGAGGTTTGTTTTTTGTTTTCTTTTTGGCCACCTCATCTCAAAAAACAAGTTGAAGTTTCTAGAACAGATAAGTTTTGGCCTCAGTAAAAGCTGATGCCTTTGACTGTTTTGCAAAGTGTGATAGTTTTGAATGTCTGAATTCTTTAAATCCATGAGAACAATGAGTATGTAAAGTCCACACAATGGCACTGCGTGAGGCTTACGACTTGACATTCCATATTTGATCAGGCCAGGACACATGGAGTTGAAGATGGCCTCATGTGAAGAAGCTTTTCTACCACTGAGACCCTTGAATATTTAAAATATTGCAGGGAATTCGTAAGCTCTTTGAATCCAGTCCTTGTGCGATCCAAGACAGCATGCAAGGGCTACAAAAAGTTTTTGCACATCAAAGTGTAAACTGTTTTGGTCAGGGACTGCCTGTTACATGTTTTACTGTGTCTATCACAATGGGGCACTGGCCTCCAGGTGCTCTCATAATACAATTGAACAAAGAATAGAAAAACAAAGTTATAAAAATAACTTTTTGGGTAAAAATTATCTAAATCTCAGATTAAAAGAATAAAATAGCATTAGTATTAAGAGAGATCGATTAATTACTAAAACATAATTTATTAAAATTTAGGGGAAGTTTGTGAAGTCTTAGCTCTTACCTCTTTGTGTCCCTGACCATCCCGCCCTATATTCCATCTGTACATATTATAGCTTCTTCTATAATTTTGTTATTTCTATACCCAACTATACCATCCTACATTTGACACATTAATATGCAAGCAAAATTCATAACATTGAAGCATATGCTCTGATATGCTTTATGAGCTACATCAATAAGAACAAGAACGATCATACTGGGTCAGACCAAAGATCCAACTAGCCCAGTATCCTGTCTTCTGACAATGGTCAAGGTACCACAGAGGGAATGAAAAGAATAGATAATCCTCAAGTGATCCATTCCCTGTCACCCATTCCCAGCTCCTGGAAAACAGAGGCTAGGGATGGTGTCCATCATGGCTAATAGCCATTGATGGACCTATACTCCATGAATTTATCTAGTTCTTTTTTTAAACCCTGTTATAGTCTTGTCCTTCACAACATCCTCTGCCAAGGAGTTCCATAGGTTGACTATGCATTGTGTGAAGAAATACTTCCTTTTGTTTGTTTTAAACCTGCTGCCTATTAATTTTCATTTGGTGACTTCTAGTTCTTGTGTTATGAGAAGGAGTAAATAATACTTCCTTATTTACTTTCTCTACACCAGTCATGATTTTATAGACCTCTATCATATCCCCTCTTAGTCATCTCTTTTCCAAGCCGGAAAGTCCCAGTCTTACTAATCTCTCCTCATATGGCAGCCGTTTCATACCCCTAATCATTTTTGTTGCCCTTTTCTGAACCTTTTCAAATTCCAATATATCGTTTTTAAGATGGGGCGACCACATCTGCACGCAGTATTCCAGGTGTGGGTGTACCATGGATTTGTATAAAGGCAATATGATATTTTCTATCTTATTCTCTATCCCTTCTTAATGATTCCCAACATTCTGTTCACTTTTTTGACTGCCGCTGCACATTGAGTGGATGTTTTCAGAGCACTATCCACAATGACTCCAAGATCTCTTTCTTGAGTGATAACAGCTAATTTAGACCCCATCATTTTATATGTATAGTTAGGATTATGTTTTCCTATGTGCATTACTTTGCATTTATCAACATTGAATTTCATCTGCCATTTTGTTGCCCAGTCACGCAGTTTTGAGAGATCCATTTGTAGCTCTTTGCAGTCTGCCTGGGACTTAACTATCTTCAGTAGTTTTGTATCATCTGCAAATTTTGCCACCTCACGGTTTACCCCTTTTTCCAGATTTCATGTTTGAGTTCCTTCAGAACTCTTGGGTGAATACCATCTGGGCCTGGTGACTTATTACTGTTTATCAGTTTGTTCCAAAACCTTCTCTAATGACACTTCAATCTGGGACAGTTCCTCAGATTTGTCACCTAATATCATCTATTTGTCACCTCATATCCTGCTTATCTGCTGTATCATAACTCGAGACCTGTACCTGATCCATTGGACATTCTACAGCTACAGGTAAGAGACCACAATCTGTTCACGTATTACCTCTGTTATTTCCCCAGCAGCCGCTATCTTGCATTGAACCTCTTTGATACCGTCAAGTCAGAAGAACTAGAACAGACAAATATTCCCCTTCTCTGGTCACAATAGAAAGACCACTAGAACTCTTATTCTTCGTGTGTGTGTGTGTGTGTGCGAAAAATACCTATTTACTACCAAATTTCCACTTGTACCTCACCCACTGGATAGATAATGGTAGCTAGCAATACAATGCCTGGTTGTCTACAACAAATTAGAGAGGGTGCAACTTTACGTGTTGCACACAGAAGGTAAAGAAGAGATGATGGAAAAATTATCATCATCATGTGGACAATCTGCTGTGTGGTGGAGACAGACTTAAGGTTATTTGTAGAAGGTACAGGTCTTTTAAACTTGACGTCTCTAGCTTTCTAACTTTTTTCTGAATTATCTGATTTATTTTTTCTGCTGTAAGTCTTATCACATTTTTTTAGTCTGGGAATCTGAATTTGGGGTGGGCAGGGTGATTGGAGGCTATTTGGGTCTAATTAGCATATAGATAGACAGGAGGGAGGACATTGGTTTGCTAGGTTTTAAAAAACTAAAAAAAAAAAAAAAAAAAAAAATCCCAAAGTAAGAACTGAACTTCCTTCTTGGATATATTTTGTTAGTTTCCATCTATTTCTGCCTGTTCTATTTAGGCTGTAAACTTTCTGGAGCATGGTGGGCTCTCTCTCTTATTATGCAATATCTAATGTGAGGGAGAACCCAGTTGTATTGCCATTGACCTCTTTAGGTGCTCCCTTAATACAAATAAAAACAAGAGTGTGCCACTTGTTAATTATAGCATAACATTGTAGAAGGACAGTGTAGCACTTTTAAGTTTCTTAAACTTTTAATTTTTAGTTTCTTATTGGCTGGTTTCTGTGGCTTTTAAGACTCCTTTTTCATAAGTGTTTTGAAAATTTAAATAATACACAGTTGCAGAACCACCTTTTGCGTTTGAAGATAACACATTATTTTATTTTTCTCAGCACTGGATGCAAAGTATAAAACCGAAGGCAGAATGAAAAGGAAAATGAGGTCCCTGAAGTTAAATAATGATTCATCATTAATCATGACACGAAATAAGATCACTGATTTATGTATTAAAAGTAAGCTGCTTTTTCAGGACATAGAAACTTTAATTATCGACAGAAGATGTCTGTCTTATCATTGCCTTTGATTCCTTAATAGTCTTGTCTTGAGATAGAAGTTCACAAACTGAAGATGAAGAATGAATTGAGTGTTTAACAAATTGAGTACCATACTATGTCAAGCTCTATGTGTAATGCATAGAACATGAGTGAGGTTTTCTTGATACAGAAAAGAATTGAAAAGAAAAGGTGATTTGTGAAAGTTAGAGCTAGTACAGCACAAGATTTGTTCACAGTTCCAGTGAAAGAGCTTGACATTCTCCTTCAAGCATGTTTGCAGTTTTCTGTACTGGATGTAAAAATTAGCGGGGGCACAGTGGCTATCTTTAAGTCAGTATTTACTAAGAGTAACTACACAGCTGGATCAGAGATACTGGAGAGTTATTTACTCTTAGGAAAATGTTCTTAGAATAGGAAATAGCAGTATCTGAGATACAATTGTGTATTGACTGTTGCTAAGCATTGACCAGTCTTTGTAAGACACCCATGCAGGAAATACTCTCCCCTGCCCCCCAACATTTAGTAGGCCAACAGTGGGAAGATACCACACTGAGTAGAGGATGGAAAGAAAAATCAGGAGATTGATCTAGAAATATAAAGAGACAACCAACCATCCGGCATTTGCAGTTTCACAATACATTGATTCTGATTGTGAGGAAACAAACAGTGACCCATTAAATAGACTTCATTCCCCATGCCCTAGTTTGGTGGCTCGAAGATATGTTTGGATGCTCTATTTTCTAAAATACAGCCATACCCATAATGGCATAATGTTAAAATATGTGGTCTGTATGGCTGAATGCTGTAGGTCTGACTTGATGCCCACTGAAGTTAATCTATCAATGGGAGGCCTTGAATGGGCATTTGACCAGGTCCTATGTCTCAGTATGTTACTAGAAAGCTATAGCAGCCCCCTGAGTTCTGACATTGCCCTCTGAGGTCAACACCACATGGTAGAGTAAAAGGAAGAGAGTGGAAAGAACTGTTCAGGGCTAGAAAGGGAGAAAATCTAAAATGTTTCTTTTGCTGGTGGAAAGTTTAAAGTGATGGAGACCATTCCCCGCTTCCCGCTGCCTTACAACCCTTACAGGCTTTAGAAGGAGTTAACAGAAAAAGAGTGCTGTCTCCTGTTCAGCAGGGAGAAGAAGCTTGAGGTGGTGGGGCTTACATGGGCCTTGTTTACATGGGGAAATTGCACTGGTTTAGCTAAGGTGTGAGGTTAAACTGGTGCAGCCCCCTTTTATTGACTGGGAAAAGGTTTAAGCTAAATTGAAGTGTGTCCACACACTCGTGTGCATGTGCTCAGATTTAATAAAAACTAGTGCAAGTTTCCCATGTAGATAAAACATCAGATCCCTCCTAGCCACTGTTGTTATGAAAGATGGAGCCTCGGGGACAGCAGCCTGGTAGAGATTGCTTAGCATCAGGTTGCACCAATTCTCACTGCTGAAGTCCCTCTCCATCCAATCTTTTCTTCTTTATCTTTCCGTGATTAATATGTTAGTTCTGTGGTTGGTTAGTCTGGTAATCTTTTTTTTTATTTTTATTTTTTTATTTTATTAGCACAGATGTGGTTACTGGTATACAAATAGCATGTTATTATTGAATGTGCTATCTGATCTGTTATGTAAAGGTAGAAAGTAGTTAGCAAATCACTGTTTGGCTAGTGATAGTTTAAATATCATATTAACATTAATATGTATGAGCTTCAACAGCATTCTAAGTACTCTGTTCAGATTATTATGTTTACCAAGTAATTATTTATAGTACAGAATGTTATTTGAGCTAATCTTCCTTAATAGGGATATTTTTACATCTTTAGGGTGCAAGGACAGCACTTCTGATGGGTCTTTGACCTATTAAGTATGTTAGATATATTTTAACAGCAGAAAGCAAAGTGTAGCATTCAGTTTACTGGTAATACAGCAAGCAGTAAATATTTATAGGAAAGTTATAATATTTGCATTCATCACCATAGAGTTATCATTTTTGATAAAGTCCTGTATTAAATGTATTTTGAGTAGCTTAGAAAGGGCTTAGAATGATCAATTAGAAATCATATGTTGAATAAGTTAGTTTGTATTAAATTATCAAATCGGAGTTACAACTGTAAGTGTAGGTTAACCTTGCACTTAAGTGTTGGGGAAGCTGGAAATAGTTATATTTGAGTTACTAAACATACTGTACCAATTAAATTTCCCTTCTCCGTTTCCTTCAGAATGGACATATCATTTTATATTGGTTCAAAGGGCTTCCCTAAATGGGGAAGACGCAGTTTTTGAGACCCTGAAAAATTGTAACATCACCATAGGGAAACGCCATTGTAAGAAAAAAAAGATTGATTACCAGAGTATGGGGCTTTGAAGCCTTGAGTAAGGCATACAGTAGCTCTTTGTTTGGGTTCGCTTCCAAGCCGAGTCTGTTCTGTTGCTATTCTGAAAGCTACATAAGTCATGTGACTTCTTATTGATTCGAGTAAAACAATTTCCCCCCTGTTTTTTTTCCAAAATGCTGCTTTTCTCTTTCATGCCTGCAATACTGTTTGGCTTGCTTACATATTTGAATCTTATATTAATTTCTGTGTATAAAAAACCTCAGAAACAAACCACATAGTTCATATTTATGAAGCTGGCTGACTGTAGTGTAGGAGAGAAAATATTGGCGGGACAAGCTATAGTTGTTTGCAGTAATTTTTCTCTTTGGCAATTGTTCTTAACAGAGGAGAATAAGTTCCTGGGGGACTATTTGACTTCTGCATGTATCTCTGCTCTTTCTTTGCAGTTCTTGCTGCAGGAGCCTGGGAGCCTCAGGGACTGGGGCCTGTATGTAAGCTGATTGCAAGTAAAGATAAATGTAATAAGGTTTGATCTCTGAAGAACTTAAACAAAAATGAATACACCATGGCCTCCTGAAAAAATCAATATAGGAATTGGTTGATTTTCTGCCTGTGGAAAAAGACTGTGACAGAAGGAAAACACAAATTTCTTGCCACCACCCCTTTTTTCCCTCTTGCTCTGGGCTTTTTGCTCTGCTCTATTGCAGTGAATAGCGTCTTGCAGGGGCCATTTTTTGCTAAGTATTTCTGCAGTAGTGCAATAGCAGCTTTATTATGCAGAGCTGTATTTTTATAGTCAATTGAAATGACTATTAAAATACAGCTAGCACATTAAACTCACTATTGCACTGCTATAGAAATACTTAGGCAAAGCCATGCTTCTTGCAAAATTGTATTCACTGCAATAGAGACCTGCTGCAATGGGGAGAGAAAAACTTGTAGAAGCAGGGGGCTGGTGTTTCAGGCATCTCCCATCATCTAAAGGAGCTAAAATTGTCTTCTTTACAAAGACCTCACACTGATGTAGCTGATTTCCTTGGCACTGGATTTTGTGCAGCCACAGAAAGGGAAGACTGCAAAGTGTACTGGTGTTAGAACTACAGCTATCTAGCTTGCCAAGCTTCTGCATCAGAGAGGAAGAGTTCAGTTGTTTCATCCCGTGAATGGCTCGTAAAGAGGGGCTAGCTGGGACTAAGGCCCAACAATAACACTGCTCCCAGTGTGTGTATGTGTGTGTGTGGGGAATTGACACTTTTAGCTAATTGGCAAATGGTTGGATCCCCCTCCTTCCAAATCAGGCTGCAGTCCAGCACCAGAGTCCGTGCAGTCTGGCTTTTGCTGGAGTGTCAAGAGCTGGCACTGTGCTAGCCTAGAGTTTTCAGATGAGTGCTTTTACTAAATTGAAATTTAAAAAATGGTTTCCGCAAGTCCTTCCGTCACATACATTAAGAGGTATTGTCAGAATAGTGCATCCTCAAACCATGCCCTTCCAGCCTCTGTGAGGTTAATGTCCGATATATCTGCAGCAGTGGAGATGAGCTACTATTAGGGCTGTCTCCTGCCTCCACCACCTTGTTACAAGGAGGTGGAGAAAGTGACAGACTGTCAGCATTGGAGCTCTTGAAACCTGGTGGGTTCCTTTATACACATGAAGATAAGAGTTAGGGGAGGAGACAGATTCTTGTAGCCAGGAGGAGGAGGAGGGCAGGAGCAGGTAAGTAACAGCTGTTGAGTATAAAAACCCTGAGCCAGGATTGGGTAGGGGAATGGAAGCTGCAGTCTGCCCTTGACATTGTGGACACCGCGGCCAGGGTCATGGCCTCAGCGGTAACTATGAGGTAGTTGCAAAACTCTGGTATTGCTATAGATGTGCAGCAAGCCATCGAGTACTTTCACTTTGATGGCTGAGTCTTGTTCTCGGACAAGATGGATAACACCTTCAAGGATTCCAGGGCTACCTGGAGGTCCTTGGGAGTGTATACGCCGTCTGCGCAAAGACGCCACTGTGGTGCACAGCAGCAGCGACAATATTGCCTGCAGCATTCCTTTGCTCAACCTTCTCCCCCCCCCCCCCCCAACCGATGGGATTACCTTAGAAAGAGGGATAGATCCCACAAGAGGAAGCAGTCAGGCTCGAGCTTTGGATAGTCCTCATGTCTTTCCTTGGAGCCATGGAGTGTCCATTTTGACTCCTTTGTCCAGAGCACTGGTCCAGTCATTCCTCCCCCTTCTCTGGCTCCCCCCCACCCCATCCTTTGGGGACAGGCTGGCCTGTTTTTACAATGCCTGGGACTCTATTACCTACGACAGATAATCTCTAGACACTGTCAGATCGGGCTATGCAGTCCAGTTCCTATCCACACCCCCTTTCGATTCCCCTTCCTCGCCCCTCTTCAGGGACTCCTCTCACGAGACACTTCTTATCGAGCAGGTCAGCTCTCTGTTGAAGTTGTGAGTGGTGGAGGAGGTTCCACCGGAACAGCAGGGCCACGGCTTTTACTCCCAGTACTTCCTGATACCGAAATCCAAGGATGGGATGAGACCTATTCTCAACTTTCGCAGCCTCAACAAATTTATCAAGTACATGAGATTATGCGTGGTCACTCTCTTGGCTATTTCTCCCCCTCTCTCCCCCCACTGTCTCAGAACAACTGATTTGCTGCTCTGGACGTTAAGGGCACTTACTTTTGTGTGGCCATTGTGCTGAGCCAATAGAAAGCTTCTATATTTTGTGGTGGGGCCACTTTCAGCATACAGTTCTCCTATCTGGCTTCTCTTCTGCCTTCTGAATCTTCACCAAATGCATGGCAGTGGTTGTGGCCTATCTCAGGAGGAAGGGAATTCACATTTTCCCATACTTGGATGACTTGTTGCTGATGGGTGGCTCCAGAGGGAAGGTTCTTGCCCATGTCTACTCCACGTTTCATTTGTTCGACCATCTGGGACTCAGGTTAAACACAGCAAAGCAACCTCGGCCCCCACTCAAAAAATTGAGTTCACTGGGATCCTGCTAGACTCCACAAGGTCAAGAACACTCCTGCTGACTGACCGCTCCCAGGAAATTCAACAGCCCTGCCTCAGTCTGCAATCCCAGCTGTCCACGACGCTTCTTGTGTGTCTGAGACTTTTGGGCCACATGACTGTGTGTGTGTGTGTGTGTGTGTGTGTGTGCAGGTGGTCTAGTTGGCCAGGTTGCACCTTCATCCCCTTCATATGTGGCTCAGGACAGTTTGTTGCCCTGCCCTGCATCCTCTGGATGGGTTGTTTCACCTCCCTCCACCAGTCCTATATTTCCTAGATGGGAATCCCTATGCAATGTGTGCCAAGGGGTCCCCTTCGCTCACCCCTCTCCTACCAAGACAGTGGTTATGACACTTCCCTTCTGGGTTGGGGGGTGCATCTGGACTCATTGAGAGTGCAGGGCCTGGGGTCGGAACAGGAAGCCTCACTCCATATCAGCGTGTGGAATTTCGGGCCATTAGCAATGCATGTTGTGCCTTCCAAGACCACATCAGACACGCAGTGGTTCACATACTCACTGGCAATACCACTGTGTTGTATTATGGGGACAAGCAAGAGGGCGCGCTTTCCAGGTTACTCTACTTTCAGTCAACCTGTGGCAATTTTCCATCGAAGAAGACTTCACTCCAAGAGCAATCAGTTTTCTGGGGGGGTGCAAAATTGTCTTGTGGACCATTTCAGCAGTGTTTTCTCAGCCACAAATGGTCCCTGAAAGAGAGTGTTCTCTGGCTCGTCTTTGCGATGTGGGGCATCCCTGCGATCTTTGTGAGAAGGGAAAACAGGAAGTTTCTACTATTCTGCTCTCGAGGGCCCTCAGCCTGGGCTCCCTCTCTGACACCTTCCACTGTAGCTGGCAGTTGGCCCTTCTCTACCCCTTCCCCCCCATTCCAATCATTCCACAGGTCAGCTTCTAGCTCAAGGCAGATTGGGCCAAACTCATCCTCATTGCTGCAGCATGGCTGAGGCAGTGCTGGTTCCCAGACCTCCTTGCTCTGTCGGTTCAACCTCCCATACCACTTCCTCTCCATCCTGATCTGGTCACTCAGGATCAGGGCCTCACCCTACATCCTGCGATCAGCTCCTTGCACCTTACGGCGTGACAGTTTCATGGCTTAATGAAGAGGAGGAGCAGTGCTCAGTGGCTGTCCAACAATCCTACTCAACAGTAGGAAGTTTTCCACTAGGTCAGCCTACTTACCAAAGTGTGGTTCTTGGCCCACAGGACCCAACCAACAGGGGCTTCCATCCATCTTGGAGTACCTGCTACATCTTCAGAAATCAAGCCTTGCACTCAGTTCAGTGAGAGTGCATTTGGCAGTGATATCAGCATTCCATCCCCCGATTCAAGGAAAGTCAGTTTTTTCCAATGCCATGGTGATGAGACTTCTGAAGGGGCTTCTCTGCTTATATCCTCCAGTCTGAGAACCGGTTCCCTTGTGGGATCTAAACACGCTTCTGGCAGTTCTGATAGGCCCTCCATTCGAGCGACTGCATCATGTCCGCTGCCCTCCTTTTTCAGAAAACTGAGTTCCTGATAGCCATCACTTCAGGAAGAAGGGGATATGAGTTGCAGGCCCTCATAGCTGGGCCGCCTTACATTCAGTTCTCCCAGGACAGGGTAATTCTGCGACTACACCCAACATTTTTATCCAGAGTGGTCTCTCAGTTTCATCTGAATCAGGTGGTGTATTTACCTGTGCTTGTCCCTAGCTGCACTCTTCCCCGGAAGAACAGTGCATTCATGCTGTGGATGTCAGGCAACGTCTAGCTTTTTATCTAGACAGGACTAAACTGTTCCGTGTTTCGCTTCGCCTGTTCATGTTACATGCGGACTGCATGAAGGAGCAAGCAGTCTCTGCACAGACCATCTTTAGATGGATGGAGGTTGGGGTGGTACCACTTCACATAGGAAGCGCCTCCCCTCTATAGGTACTGCTAGGCAAAAGACTCTGGCTCTGGGATACTGGGCATACACACACCTATGTGGAATCTGTACCACATCTTGAAGAACTACGGTTACAGTAAGTAACTCTTTCTTTTTGGGCAAAGTGACAATGTTAACATAGAGCAGTATCTTGGTTTCCTACAAAGATTGCTGTTCATTGGCTGGTTTGGTACGGTTACCTGTTGTGTGTTTCAAACACACAAAGTTTTATTTAGTTCAGTTGTGCTTTGTATGGTTGGTGGTGAGTTTTGGCACATTCACAGTACTGACTCAGCCCTTTCATTGATTTTTGGGCCTTGGCCACTAGTGTGTGCACCTAATCCACTCTAACACATTTTTAACAGTGAGCTAGGGGTCATTAAGTGATGGAAGCCCTTTAGCAAGGTAGATTGATTGATTTCTTATTTCACTCTTGTCACATATGTCTTACACTTTGAGCTTTTTCATCTACTTCAATATGGGTGTGTTAAAATTTCTCTCTTGAGGTGCTGGATTGCTATTATAGTAGAACCTCAGAGTTACAAACTGACCAGTCAACCACTGGTCATTTGGAACTGGAAATACACAATCAGGCAGCAGCAGACACCAAAAAAAAAAAAAAAAAAGCAAATACAGTAGAGCAGGGGTCGGCAACGTTCGGCTCGCCCACGCCGCTTCTTGCCGCCCTCATTGGCCCGGGACGGCGAACCGCGGCCAGTGGGGGCCGCGCTCGGCCGAACCTGCCGCGTCAGCAGGTAAATAAAACTGGCCCGGCCCGCCAGGGTGCTTACCCTGGTGAGCCGCGTGCCGAACGTTGCCGACCCCTGCAGTAGAGTACTGTGTTAAATGTAAACTACTAAAAAAATAAAGGGAAAGCAGCATTTTTCTTCTGCATAGTAAAGTTTCAAAGCTGTATTAAGTCAATGTTCAGTTGTAAACTTTTGAAAAAACAACCATAACATTTTGTTCAGAGTTACGAATATTTCAGAGTTAACAATCTCCATTCCCAAGGTGTTCGTAACGCTGAGGTTCTACAGTACTACTGGTAGAATAGTAACATAATATACATCATATTTGTTCCATGTGATCTCATCTGAGCTCCACCCATGTAGACTGCAGAGTTAGGTTCTCTCAGGTTAGGTTAGCCATTTGTAAATTGGTTAAGTGTGCAACTGTACTTAGATGTCAATATGTGATTACGTTGCATGGAATTTTAATAACACCATGTGCTACAGGTGCACTATGTGCAGAAATACCTTGCGAGCTCCGGTTGTGAGCTTGTTCTGCACCAGTAACAAATGATCTCCTGGCTTATCCTGCCTCCAGACCACTAGAAAAGATGGAAGGCGCACAGAGAGGTAGTCTCTGCAGATAGCTCTGTTTACACTGTTCCTGCTAAATCTTAGGTCAGAGCCGAGCCCTCTAAGACACAACACCTTCTCCACTGAGCACTCCCTTCTTGGTGAAGAGGCAATATTCAACCCATACCCCTGGTTTCAGTTGAGAATCTGGTTTCTAGGTCTACCAGCATGTCTTTCAGCTCAGTCTACTATCTGTTAGGAAAAAGAGGGAAAAAGATTTCTCCTGTCAGAGAGAAAAGTGACAGAGAAACAGCCCCTATGCTCTGCTCCAAAATGTTGGATTTAATCTAGTCCTCCTGGAAAAATACTGATTGTCATGTTTGTGAAAACAACAACTAAGACTATTATTATGTTAGTGAGCAGGAACCCTGTGCTTAATCTCTCCTTGTGAATTGGGGGATATCCTTATTCTCTAAGGGCTCCTCCTTTCTCTAGGAAACACATCCCCTAAGAATACCATAGATTGTAAAACACATGGAGGACTGAGAAGGAATTGTGAACTGACCTGAGTGCAGTTAGTAGTGACAAAATACAGTGCATCTGTGTTACTGGGTTCACCCTCACACTGATGGCTGACATCCAGGAAGATGAAAAGACTTTTTTATTTCTCCCCTTTAGATGGTGCTGAGAATTTTCCTTTTACACCTCCTGCCTTAATATGTCCCAATCTGAAGTATATGAATAATAGTTCAGTGAGGGTTAGGGCTCAGTTATATATTGCCATAATTCATAAGAGTTGGTGTTCGTGCACCAATTATACCCAAGTACACTTGCAGATCACAGGTGCTGCCCCGCTCCTATTGGGAGGAAGGTTTCCTGGTGAAGGACGTTCTCACTGTAGCCCATTCAGAATGCTGCTGCAGAGATCATTTTCCAACCCTGTCACTATGAATATATCACTCCTCTCTTTGCATCGCTTGACTGGCTCCCTCTTCTCTATCACATCATACATAAGCTGCTTGTATTCATGGTCAATCCCCATCTTCCCTATCATCTCTCATTTGCTATGGAGGTGTTGATATCTCCGATCAGCCCATGATGCCAGCCTCCATTACATTTTCAAAGAAGCACTTTCATGCTTTCTCCCGTGCTGCCCCATGTGCCCATAAACAGCCCCAAAGCTAACTCATTATCTACCTTAAAACCCTTCCTCAAAACTCTCTTGGCTGTGATGCATACACAACACTTGACAACAGGCCACTGGTGTGGTTGAGACCACTGCTTCATGCTGACCAGTATGGTCTCATTGTTTCCTTGTACTCCCCTGTCTGTCTCTTGTCTTGGTTGGGGATAAAAACAAGAATGCGTTGAATTTATATACTGGCTTCCGTCTGAGTGTCTCAGTATGTCTTCTGAAAATTAATCTCAAAATTACCATTACTGCACCAGATGAACTCCACAAGTTTTGGGTACAGGGAATTCTGTCTGTCAATCTTGATATGTTGTATAATTGGAACTAAATTATCCCCAAACATATATTTAGTCCAATATTAAATGTAATTATTAAATACATTCTTTGGTCTAGGAGTTTTCTTTTAATTTGCCATTACTAGCAATTTAACAGTATTTATGCTAACTCTTTCAATCCACTTTGTTTTACTTCTCTTCTTTTTCCAGCTTCCTCCTCTCTTGTTTCAGTTCCTTCTTCCTGTGTAGACTTTTTTTCTCATCCCTCACCAGTGCAATTTCTTTCCCTCATTCAGCTTTCTCTCTGTCCCAACAATTTGTGCTTCAGGAAGGAATGAAGAAAGGAGATTTTCCTTGTCTAAATATTTAATGAATTGGGCCTTGTCTACACTACATAGTTTTTGTCGACAAAAGTCAGGATTCATCAACAAAACAGTGAAGGTGTTCACATAATAATGCTTCTCCCGCTGATTTAATTCTAATGCTTTGCCGACATAATAAAACCACCTTGACGAGTGGCATAGTTAGAGCAACGCAGTGTGAGTGTAGACACTGATCTTGCTTATGTTGCCCTAAATGGCCTCCAGGAGGTGTCCCATAATGCCCATCGTGACTGTTCTGGTAAGCAGTTTCTACTCTGCTGCTATGCAGCTAGGTACACAGGCATGGGCCCCATCCCCTTTAAAACTCTGGGAATTTTTGAAATTCCACTTCCTGTTTGCTCGGTGTGGACACCTCATATCACATCTCCCCAGCTGACCACGCTGGCTTTCGTACACCGGAGTTGATGGATCTGTTGAGTCTGTGGGGAGAGGAGGCTGTGCTGTCGCAGGTCCGATCCAGCCATAGGAACGTTGACATCTACGAGCAGTTTGCACGTGGCGTGGATGAGAAGGGGCATGAAAGGGACATTCAGCGGTGCCTTGCTAAGATAAAGGAGCTGAGGCAGCTGTACCAGAATGCAAGGGAGGCCAACTGTCGCTCTGGTGTAGCACCAAAACCATGGTGTTTTTACAAGGACCTGCACAACATCCTCTGTGGCTACCCCACCTCTACTGCCAAGAGCCTTGTGGATACTTTGGGGGGATTGGAGGCAATGGCCAGCAGAGTAAACCCCGAAGATGAAGTGGTGGACGAGGATGTGGAGGAGGATGAGGGACAGGAGACAGGCTTGTTTGGTGGCGTGGCGAGCCAGGACAACTTTTTGACTTTGGAGGGGTCTAGCCAGTCCCAGAAGTCCGGCTTTGGTGTGCCTGAAGTAGGAGAGGGGAGCTCTGGTAAGTACTTATTTTTCTTTGATAGTGCATGGTTACGTGAGGTAGAGTTGTCCTTTATTTTGCTACGTGGTGCATGTGGGAGAAGGAATCGAAATTAACAACACTAGGTACTGTTTGCATCTGCTTCATAGTCTCCTATGCAGCTATGCGGTGGGGCCCTGTGTAAGAGTTTGTTAATGCATACCAAGATCTCCCGGGAATTTCTAGGAAACTTTCCTGCAGATACTCTGCAATCCTCTGCCGAAGATTCCTTGGCAGAGCTGCTTTGTTTCTTCCCCCCATTGTAGGAAACTTTGCCGCATCAATTGGCAAGTACTTCTGGAGGACCCAAAGCAGGACACAGGCAAGCAGCATACGGACCCGGTCTAAAGCAACACGTATACGGGAGATGCACCCTTGCATCTTCAGTTATCCTCAGTAGAGTGATTTCAGCTTCAGTCGCCCACTGAACAATAGACAATGGTGCCAGTATTCAGAATAGTGTCCCCAGGCATTTGTACTGATCCTCTTCTGAAACTACCCAGACCCTTTGTCCCGTCTTGCACCCCTTCCCCCCTGGGCCGAACTCACCATGTTTAATGCTCTGACCGTGCTGTGTGCTTGCAAGATTGTGAGTTTACACATAGTACTGATTCTGCGTATTGTTTCTTTTGCTTCTGCAGATGTGCCCTTGAGGGCCAGCTCCTCCACGCCAGCGGAGCGGCTCAGTCAGATAAGAAGGCGAATGAGGAGGAGTAAGGAGGATGTGTTTTGGGAATTCCTGCAATCGTCAGATTAGGCTAATAGTGAGCACAGAGCCTGGAGAGAGACAAAAAACAAGAAATTACGAATGGCTAGCCAGGAGAGGCGGTCAGAAGCGGATAATAAAGTTCATGGAGGACCAAACAGAGATGCTGAGATTCATGATTGTGCTGCATGCTCAACTCCCCCTGCAGTACATGCAGAACTGCCGTCCTTCCCCTTCCCAACCTCCCCCCACACATTCCTCTCATATTCCCATCCCATCCCAATACACCTTGCATTCCACCCCAAGGACATTTTCCATAATGACAACTGGACTTACATGCAGCTGTGGGATCCTCACTTCAGAGGGTGCTGCTCACTGTCATGTCCCTTGTAAGAAATGGTAATTTGTGTATTACTGTTTTAATAAAAATTGAGTCTTATGAAGACAGTGATTCTTTATTTGTGACCTACACAGGGTGGTTGCAACAGAAATTCCAACACAGTGGCAATTACCACAGACTATAATTAACGCTCAGGTAGGAATCATTACAGGGGTCATTCAAGGTGGCCAGTAAATGGTACCTGGCTCAGTTCATTATAGAAAGAGACAGTGGGGCTCATTTTTAAAATGCTGCTTCAAAGCCCCCCTGATTTGAATAGCCCCCTGTTGAGTTCTTCTAATAGGTCTGCTGTCTGGCTGCTCAACATTAGCTGCCAGGTGATACACCGCAACGCTCCACCCCGGGGGAATCTTTTCCCCTTTGGTTTCACAAATGTTATGCAGAGCACAGCAAGCTGCTATGACCATGGGAATGTTTTCCTCATTGAGGTCTAACCTGCCAAAAAGGCAGCACCAGCGACCCTTAAATCTGCCAAACGCACATTCTACAGTTATTCTGCACCTGTTGACAGTCTCCTTGCTGCAGTTAAGGTTTCCATTGTATGACTTCATGAGCCATGGGAGTAAGGGGTAGGCTGGGTTTCCCAGGTTCACTATGGGCATTTCCAGATCCCCTATTGGAATCTTCTGGTCTGGAGAGAAAGTCCCTGCATGTAGCTTTCTATACAGGCCAGTGTTCCTGAAGATGCGTGCGTCATGCACCTTCCCTGACTACCCTGCGTGGATGTCAGTGAAACAATCCTGGTGATTCACCAGCACCTGTAATACCATAGAGAAGCAGTCCTGTCTGTTGATGTGCTCCATCGCAAGATGGTTTGGAGCCAAAATTGGGATATACATGCAATTATTGCCCCGCGGCAGTTAGGGAATCCCATTGCTGCAAAGACGTACACTATTTCCCGCACATTGCTCAGAGTTACAGTCCTTCGTACCAGGAGGCGATTAATGGTCACCGCAACCCCCATGGTAGACTTCCCAACTCCAAACTGATTTGTGACTGACTGGTAGCGATCACCACTTGCTTTTCCACCATTAGGGCAGCTCTCATTTTGGTGTCCTTACACTGCGGGCAGGGGCAAGCTCCACACACATTTCAAGGAAGGTGGCTTTGTGCATATGAAAGTTCTACAGCCACTGCTCATCATCTCCCATACCTGCATCACAATGCGATCCCACCACTTGATGCTTGTTTCCTGAGCCCAATAGCAACAGTCTAACATATGCAGCTGCTCCGTGAATGCCAACATCAGTCTTGAATTGTTTCTTTCCATGGCACACAATAGGGCAGGCAGCACGGATTCCTGTTCAGATTTGCATCCCATGAAATACTGGAGGATCAGCCACATTTGTGTCCATAACACTTATCTCAAGACTGGTGAGCAGTGTAGGATCCATGCTCTCAGGTAGAGGTGGCGGGTGCAAAGTTCACTGGGGCAGTTGAAAACCAGCGCGAAATGCAGTTGGAAGCCCTTGGAATTATTGGATGGAAAAAACTACATCATGATGTGTTCCATTCCCAGAACTCTTAGTGGAAGAAGGTGATGATTTACACAGTGGGATAGCTTCCCATGGGGCACTGCTCTCTCTGTCAGTGCTAGAACACCACCCTTGTGTGTTCTAGCACTGTGTATGCTCTCCACCGACCCAAGGAGTGTTGTGTGAACATGCACAAGTGATGTAATTTCAGCAGTTTATGATCGTCAGTGTAATGTAAGTTGACTTAACTCTTTAGTGTTGACATGGACTTATTAGTGTAGTAAATACAGAGAGAACAAGAAAGCAGCTTGACTAGAAAATAAGTATCCCCTCTTCCTTTTTCCTGCTTCCTTTCTGGTTTATTTTTTAAGGCTTAAATTTTGAAAAGAACCTAATGGAACTAGCTGCCCTAATTCTATTGGATTTCAATGTAATTTAGGCTCCTTTTGGAAATCCCAGCCTAAACCTGGATGAAGAAATGTGCCAAATTGTCTGACTTCAGTTATTGAAAGGCAGCTGCTGAGGATCATGGATATCTGCAGAGTCTACTTGACCACAGGATAATGAGTAGGATCACTTTATTGGGTGTACTGTAGAAGTAACTTTTCTATTCCAGGACATATTTTATCACTAGACTTTATTTCGAAGCTTGTGTAAGTGAACACTAATATTAAGAGAATGATGAGCAGAATGGTGAGTGTACAAATTGGTGTACGAAAGCCATCAACTGTAGTAGTACAATTCTTGCCTGCTTTCAGTTGTATTTAACTTTTATGGAAAGATAAAGTTACAATCTTTTTGGATATGTCTGCACAGCAGCCCGAGCCCCATGAGCCGAGTTGGCTGGACCAGGCCAGCTGCGGGTTTTTCTTTGCTGTGTAGACATATCCTTTGTGCCTTGTCTTTAAGACATTGTGAAGGAAGAGTGGTGGTGGTTAAATATATTTGTGTCTTCCGGGAGCTAAAAAACAAATAGGTGTTGGTTTTTAAGTGTAAAGCTAACGTGGGAACATACAGTACCCTATCATCTTGTGGTATATTAAGATACCTTTGCATTCAACCATTAGGAGAAAAGTCCTTTCAGTATATACTGAGATTCTCACTAGTTACTTTCATTTTTTGTTCCTTTCCCCATATACACCTTGCTCCAATTCTTCCATGTTGCACTTATCATTTTTCTATTATGCACAAATTAATGGATGTGATTTTATAGGTTTTTTTTTTTATTTTTTTATACAAAGAATTGATTTTTGTGTGTGTGTGTAATTACAGTAGCACACAATTCGTTGTTCATTCCTTTTTCTGCTCCCAGAGTTCAGAAAGTAGTCTCTTTATGCCCATGCTAATCTTTTGGTTCTAACACTTCAGTACTTATTCAAGCCTGGTTTCTGGTGGTGTGGGGGAAAAGGTGGGGTTTGCTGGAATAGAGTCACTGTGTCATTATTTCTGAAAACAGGTACTGATGAAGAAAAGGAAGTGCCATTTCAATTGAAATGCCTTTTTAAAAAGGGAATAATGTATTTTACCCATTCACACACAAATATGAGAGATGCTTGGAGGGCATTCTCTGTCCTTTTGACTTTAGTTCATTTGTTTACTGTTCCCTTCCCATAGTTGCTTGGTTCATTAAATCATATAACTGAAGCTCTCAGATCCACTGGGGTAGTTTGTCATATTCACTGAATGCTCTTCAGCCCACAGGCAGATCCATATCAACTAGGTAATGGAAAATTGCTAAATCCATCTGGAACTGTTCTTATTGAATGCAGATCTAAAGAACAGTAGCAGTTCTTCTTATTCATCATTGTGTCCTCTAAAATTATGAAGTGCTGTTCCTATTTTGATAAGTTTGCTATCTTCAGTTTCAGCAGTGGATTACATTTAGTAGTAGATTGGAAATGGGCTATGGGCTACCTGCTGCAAGTCCGTATTTGAGAATATTCATAATATGATCATTCTAGAAAACACAGGCCTTATTTGCAAAGGTGCTGAGCACCTGAACCTCCAGATGACATCAATAAAAGCTATGGGTGCTCAGTACCTTTGAAAACAAGGCCTTATATTTATTTCTATAATATTTTTTTATAACCTGCTGTTGTGTGCTTTTGAGGTGTACTTTTCTGTTAATGTTAACTTTGTTTATAGACACAATTAGAAAATTTTTTAGCCTTCTAGATAGTTATAGCTCAGGCCACTGACTTTAGATAATAGTCTCTCTTCATCCTTGTCATGAATACGAAGACTAATAGTCCTCTCTGCCTGGAACCATCCAGCATCCAGCTTGTGTTCCTTTCAGAAAGGCTTCCCTGCTCAGGCAAGGTTGGTGTCCAGTCCATGAGAGAAGCTGCCACATATTGGGTTTGTCAAGGAGAAGCTTTGAATGAACTGTATCAACTTGGCACTTGGTGCTTCATCCACACTGCCAAGGACTACCTGAGTCTAACTCTATTGGCTGTGATGGCATTTGGGCAGCAAGTTCTTGGAGCAACCCTACCCAACCCTGCTAGCTGTATGGCTGCTACATCTGGGGAGAATCATTGTGCTTATTAGCTAGGGAAGTGGGCTCCTCCTTAAGCTCCAGTTCCTCTCTTATTACGTCTGCCTGAATTTTTAGTCTTCCCTTACCTGCATGTGTGTCTGCTGCTAGAAGAGGCACAGAAAAATGTGTTGTTGAAAAAGTAAACCACAGGAGAAATATTAACTGAAATGGAAAAGACTGTCAGTATCCTAATAAGGGCAGTCAAGACCGAGGGTCAGAACAGGATCAATCCTGAGGCTGAGTATAGCAGAGGAGTTTAATCAAGTTCCAGGCGGAGGTCAATACCAAGGGTCAGAGTCTCAGTCAGGTTTCAGGGTCCGGATCTGGAGGTGAGGTCCAAATCAAGGTGAGGTTGAAGCCAGGCATTTATGAGCAGGAATGGTTCTGGCAGCTACAGGAGACCTGCGCTGTTGCTTAGACACTTCCTGGAATGCTCTTTGGGTTTATACAGGATGGGGAGCTAATCAGGAGCTAGGAAGCTGCTGCCTGTTGGACCCCTGGAGGTGGGACTTCATGTGGTTTGTGTCTGCAGTGGGTCATGGATAGTGGAGTGCAAGCTGGTTACAGCTGCCACTGGGTGGCGGTGTGAAAGTGCTGCTAGGCAGCTCTACTGGGCCAGATTTGAGACTTGCTGGTTTTACAAAGACTCAGTGTCATAAGCTCAGGTCCATCAGGAAGAGAAAAATCTTCTTGCAAATTTAAAGTATCAAGATCCTGTTTTAGAGAATGTTAATCATGTGGCCCATTGTCGACACTTCACCTATATTAAAACTTTATAGTGTCTATTTAATTTTAGCAAAGATTCCTGTCCTGAATTTACCAATCTCTCCTGAAGTGGATCAATCCATGAGTGGTTAGCATTCTTTAACTCCTGTACAAAGGACTGCAAAGCATAAGGCTTGTAAAGCCACAGATTCAGCGAAGGATGAAATTACAAAGTTACTATCTTCAGAGCTAGGTGGTCACAATTTAAAAAAAAAGAAATCTTTCCCTCTGCTACACTGGAGATTGGGCATACAGAGCAAAGCTTTTTTTGAGTAAAAGTTCTAAAGCTATCATTCAGGATTTTAAAACTTTAAATGGTGACTTTCCTTGGAAGCAGCATAAAATTGGTCAGATCCCTTATCTGTTTCTTACACACAACCTTTCAGCAATTACCTACCATAGAAATTAACCAACCTGACCATTATAGTCTCCACCTCTAATTTTTTTTTTAAAGTCCAACAGAAACATAAGCCCAGTACTACTTTGATATTGGTCTTTCCAATCGTGGCTTATCAGGTTAATTATTTTTTAAAACTTTGTATTAAGGCCAAGTTACAATAAAATGTTAACATACTACAGATCAGGCAATAATATGAACCTAACAAAAGATTCTGGCTTGCTGCCTGGTGAGTTCTCTTCCTCTGATTATGCTGGAAAAGGTGACCAAATTTGTAAACACCGGCTTCTTTTTGGCACGTCTCTTGTGTAAGTACTTGATGTAAAGCTTTTCCGTTATAAAGACAATCCATATTTTACTATACCACAGTTCTACAGGAGTCATCATCACACACTTCCAATAAGCGTGCAGTTTAGGTTGCAAGATCCTTAGGCAGGAAATAATCTGTTCTGCCCTGCACTTGCGTGTGTTTGTGTTTTTAATGTACAGCGTTGAATGTGATGCATTCTGCAAATAAGAGGACTGGATCCAGTGTGCGTTGAACTCAATGTAATGCCTCTATTTGACTTCAGTGAGCTTTGGATCAGGCTCATAATGTTGGCATGTGCTCCTGTGTCTACACTTGGCCAACACTTGTGCCAAGGGGATTCACTCTCTCAAGGTTTGTTGGTCTGAGTGATGATTATACATTTCAAATGCTGTTCCCCCAGCTTTTTGTGGGAAGCTTAGGCGGTAACTAACTGGTTTTTAGTTCAAGTTTCTTCCTATGAGTTAAGCTCTGTTTCCCTCACATCATCAAAATGATGCCATCTGCTCTTGTACCTAGAACTAGAGGCCATGAATTGCTCATTTTCCTGTTTCCTCTCACCTGAATACTGGATTTCTAATGTCACTCCTGACTCCTTTTATATATTTTCCCCAGCCAAGTCCTTAGGATGGTGTTGACCCAAAGTGACTTTCAAATGTCCTGGGCTCATACCTTGTTGATCAGAAGAGTTTTATGTCTTTTCTCATAATAAATAACCTTAGTGTGATGGATAAAATGTTAATGATTATAGTAAATAGAACAGTGTTGTTTCACTTGCTGTACATAAAAATCTGCCCTCACAGTGTGTCCAGCCACTCAGATCAGTGGTACTCAACCTTTCCAGAGTACTGTACCCCTTCCAGGAGTCTGATTTGTCTTGTGTATTCCCAAGTTTCACTTCACTTAAAAACTACTTGCTTATAAAATCAGACACAAAAATACAAGCGTCACAGCACACTATTACTGAAAAATTACTTCCTCATTTTTACCATATAATTATAAAATAAATCAATTGGAATATAAATATTGTGCTTCTATTTTGGTATATATAGTATATAGAGCACTATAAACAAGTCATTGTATGAAATTTTAGTTTTTACTGACTTCACTAGTGCTTTTTATGTAGCCTGCCTAAAACTAGGCAAATATCTAGATGAGTTGATATACCCCCTGGAAGACCTCTAAGTACCCCCACGGGTACACATACTCCTGGTTGAGAACCACTGACTTAGATCTGTTCTGCAAGGGAATCTTTTGACACTTGGCAGCTTTTGTAATGTACGTTTTTAAATTCTTTTGTAATGTGTTTTACATCCCTTATATGGAGTGCTTTTACCATAATTCTTTTACCATAATTCTTGGTAATTCTTGCTTTATAACCATAATTCTTGGTACACTTTCTTTTCAGTTATTTTAGATGTTTATCTTATTCCCTGTTAGCACTACTGCAAGTAGAAAACCTGGCTGAATCGCAGGCTACAGATACATTTTCACATACTTTTTTTAAAGTGATTTTTAATGTAATCCTTTCTGTACAATACTCATAGGTCATTGCTCCTTATTCAGCCCACATCAATGATGATGTGACGGACAGTTACTATCTGATGACTCTTCAATGTCCTCTATGAAAGTAGTTGGTCATCACAGTAGACTGCCTATTAGATGAGTGTTCAAATCAGTCAGCACTAATTATCACTCTCATTCTCTATCTCAGAGAGATCAAGAACTGAATCAGAATGGAGGCAGAGCTGTGTTCAGTCCTGGAGGTGGTCCTGTCAGGTTGAGTTGAGCATATTGGCAGGGAAGGGTGGGATAGATTGCACTGCTTCTTCCTCTGTAATATCAGTAGCTAAACAGAATAATTCATTTTACAGGCTTGCCAGTTGACACCTTTCATGAGCAGAGAATTCACTTGCATGAGAGAGAAGACATGGATTTAATGTCTTTCATTCCTACCCACATGTGGGTTTTGTCCTATTAACACTGTTTAGTTGAGATGCCTGAGAAATGCGTAGTCAGGATGTGTCTCTAATTTAGATGGGTAAAGGAAAACATTTGATCCAAAGATTTTAGACTTGGGTGCCTAAGGTTAAGCCCATAAATCCTTATTTAGCCTCCGAAGGGAAAAATATCAAGACATCTTTATCTTAGAGATGCTGAGCACCCACAGATCCTTTTGATTTCAGTCAGACCTACAAGTGCAGATCTGAAAATCAGACCACTTTCCCTTAGGAGTTTTAAGTATGAATTTAGGTGTCTAACGTTAGGCACCCAATCCTTAAAAATATGGCATTGGGCTGTACAAACTAGTAACACAGGTAAACTGGAAAATTTCTGATGGCTCATAATCAAATAGAGTGTCCCTTGTACTGCTGTTTAGGAAACCAGACATGTATCCATTGTTAACAGTTCACTGTTCAGAACCGTTCACAAATTTTTTGTTAATGTTTTTTCATGGAACGCTTTTGCTGAATAGCAGTTATGTTTTTAAAATGTCCCGCTTCAGATATTTAGCAGAGGTTTCTGTTTTTAATGAAAACGTGAAAATTTTTCACTATTTAAGACTATTACATTGTCTGGTTTTGATGTCAGTAGAACTGTACTGTTCCCTAAAGTTTACATTAAATACTGCTGAAGTGCTTAGTTTCCAGTAAAAGTCTGCAATTTGTGTTTGTGACAGTTCTAGCGAAACATTTTATTTTGTTACCTTAAACAATCTCCTGTATTCCTTCAGAGTCCTGTAATAGGTGTCGTGTCTGCTGTTCCTTATTTGCTTTGTGTTATATTTTATGATGTTCATTTATATGTTATTGGCATTTCATTTGCTAACTCTAAAGTCTACCTTTTGCAGAACAAAAGGTCAGTTGAAAAAGCAACCTATGTCGGGGTCCTCTGAATGTATCAAAGTGGAACTTAAAAAAAATAAAAAATAAAAGGAATATATCAAAGGGTAATTAAGAACTTTATTGTCAACAGTTACACTGTTTCAAGAAACAAGTCTATCTGGAAGCTAACGGAGACAGGGTGATAAATGGCTCACTACCGTGAAAAACATGTTTTGATATGGTTCTTTCAGAAATGATTAAGGAAAACAGACTGAGCAATAAGATTCATGCCAATGAGATAATCATATTTAAAAAAAATGGGAATAAGGGCTTTCCTTGTGATGCTGCCAAGCTCTGAAGTCTGTAAAAAGGTAGTGTAAACAGATTGTCCCCTTGGGGAGCATACACTCTTTTCATATTTGGAGTCTAGGCCTGTGAAGCCATATGAGGAGTTTGGCCTTTGTCATTTCATCATGATTATCAAATTCCTTAAATTTGCCAGTTTGGTTGAAGGGAATCTTAGTTATAATAGAGCAGTGAGAAAGCTTGAGCATTCAGTCTTGAATAAAGTTCTGTGTTTTAACAGCTTCATCAATAACTCGGCACAGGTTTTCAGGCATTTTCTTAACAGCATGATCTTGGCAGTGTGTGAAACAAAGCCCGGAGGCATGAAGTTCAGTATTTTGGATCTGTGTGACCAGGCTTTATTCTTACCTGTCTTTGCTATGGCACAATCCATGCGATTGCAATAAAGTAATCCTAGCACATACAGAAATCTTTACCTCCTGAAATGTTTTGAATGAGCTTTCCCCTGTTCTGTTTGTCCTAGCACAGCTTTATAAAATAGCAAGCCTTCCTGAAGGGAACTATTGGATACATAATTCTCATACCCTAGACCAGGAGTCCCCAAGCGCCCGCCGGGGCGTCTAAGTGCGCCTGCGTACTGACCGGCGGACAAGCATCCGCCGAAATGCCACCGAGAAGCAGCGTCATCCAGAAGCGTCGCTGCCAAAATGCTGCCAATCTGACAAATGTAAAACAATTCAGAACATCAGAAGTCAAAGAGATTCCTTATTATCTTTAGAATTGCAGCGACGCCTATTGATGCCGCTTGTCGGCGGCATTTCGGCGGATGCTCGTCCGCAGCCACGGTCCTCCGTGGCTCATTGTCTGGTGCCTGCCAGACGAAAAAGGTTGGGGACCACTGCCCTAGACTCTGTTCTTCACCAATGATGGAGGTTGCTTCATCTCTTTGAATTGCTAAGTAGGGAATTTTTAACATAAGTTTTGAAAGCAGTTGTTCTTGAAACATCCTCAGTCATGACGCTACCATGTTGAGCAACAGTGTTGTTTGACAAAGCTGCTGTATTCCGTTTGGTATTGTGACAGACCCAGACCAGTGGGGTACAGGAGTCTGGTAGAGGGCAAATATACTGGTCACTGGATGATTAGTTTTCTGTTCCCTGAGTGACCAGAGCAGGGGCTGCACTAGAGTAATCAGGAACCTGCTAGAACCAGTTAAGGCAGGCAGGCTAATTAGGACACCTGGAGCCAATTAAGAAGAAGCT